>NW_024609846.1:112513715-112677921 GCF_016920785.2 Ixodes scapularis | reverse complement strand
ATAGTCCTCTCTAGTCGGAAGAAGAGTCTTCAATGGACAGGGAGCAACGCCAGAAATGTTGTGGTTCCTGGACAGGGGAAGAAATGCTTGAGCCTTGAGCTGTCTCTAAAAACCTGAGTCGGCGAGTCCCCTTCCCGAGCTCACTGGAGCTTGCCAAAGCATATGCCCAGCTACGAATGCACGCATGCTCATGAGTGACCTAGAGGGTTGGATGTAAAGGTGACCTCTCTTTCGAAGCCCCTAAGATGAGTATGGTGGGAACTACGCTCTTGCGAGGCCAATCAACAGCTTCATTTTCATCACCTCTCTCTGCGTGTGGGTATACGGGGCTGAGCGTGATCACGTGGCGAAAGATAGACGTACAACTGATCAAACTGAGCTCGTAGCTTGCACCGCACTGTCAGCTCACGAGCCAACGGAGTTGCAAGAGAGAGTAAAAAAATCTGCGAGCTATGCCTCCCCTACCTTTACAACCGACACATGCCGAGCTACGAGCAGGAGGAACAACGAGGACCGTGTTTCATTGGGTGCCTACATGTTTCCGCTCCGGAAACATATAGGAACCCTACGCGGAGCGCCGGAAACATGGAGGAACCCTAGCGTTTCATGTGACGAGAGGCAAGCAGTTACCGGAGGCCCCGGTCTCGGCGTATCAAACGCTACTCTGTGAATTGGTTTTCCGCTGGTTTTTGTTTTATGGAGACCACGGGGCACAATTCATGTATGACTACATTTCAAATGAGGCTGAGGCTATGATCAGAACCTGATTTGTGAGCAGGCGCCTCGGCTGCGCAAGCTGCTTCGTTCGAAGCTATATAGGTCGCTCACATTTGCAGTCAAGAGCAAAACCTTTTACATATAACTATTATTTATTGTATGTGTGCTCTTTGGCCACTCATGCGTCAAAGTTTTCGCTTAGCCATTGAAAGTGTAAAGTTACGCGTGCGCTTGTTTTTTTTTGTTTTTGTTTTTTTTTTATGTCGGAATTGCATTGAGAATATGTGGTGAAGCTGCTTACGCAGGGTTTTGTCCGTAAACGCTTCATTTGTCTCTCTTTACGTCGAACCGCACAACCCCCCAAAAAATATTCCTGGCTACGCCACTGAGCGGGACGAAACTGCTGGCATCATGTGCCTGTACCATGCTCCCGCGGCAATTTTCATAAATAGTGACTCCACTCCAATAATTGCCTTCTGCGTGCTGCCATCTTTGTCTACTGGGCTGTGGAACGCCTTCTGCGCGTGCGCGATAGCCCTCCTCGGTGGTATATCAAACGCCGCGTATGCGTACACAACCCGGTGACTCAGCATTTTTTTTCTAGATGATAGTTGCTGGAAACCTGTGCATGAGCGTGTTTTAGGCGTTCTGGATTATCAAGAACAATAGAGAGCTCTAGTAGACCGTTTCGATACCTCCGATAACGGTACCCAATAACGACACAATGCATGCGCAAAGGCGTCAGCAGAGTTTCGTTATCGGAGCCATCGGAACGATCTACTAAAACTTTCTAAAATGTGCGTGAACGATCAGCCGTGGACCTTTGTTACTGAAGGAGCACGAGTTCAACTAAGGTCTTGGATAGAAAGTTTGGGTTCGAGTTTTTGATTCTTTTTGGAAAATCGAGACAAGCATTCGGTGGTCGTAGGCGTATCGGAAGGCCAGATCGAGTGATGCAGCAAGAATTTCTCCGCGGATTTTAAAGGGGACTGGGGGTGTACGTGCATATGCAGTATTCATGACACATAGACGTAGCTATATAAGAGTGGATGATTATATTAATTATTATTATAATAATGATAATAAACCAATGCTTATTCTTAACTCCCCGGGTGGAAGTGTAATACCGTAGCCCGGTTGAAGATTAAATCAAGTTCGGGGATTTGAGCCCTGCAAAGTCAGCGAAAGGTACAACGCTACGAGCGAATACATGAAATTGAAGAGAGAAAAAAAAAAGTTACAGATAGGTGAAAGATGTAAAGACAAAATCGAGCAATTTAACTCACGTTGTGTGAAGCACAGAAATATAACAGGTAGCCAAGAATGAAAAGTCTACTCGCAGAACAAGAGCGATTAAGTTAAGTTACAAAAATAAAAACAGGCGAACAGGTTGCACTGTAGGACGTGAACAAAGCGGAGCAAAGTGTCTCACCTATAGCACCCCAAGCCACGAAATAAAATAAAAAAAATATATTCTCAAAAACAAAATATTTGGTTAAATAAATCGATGATGTTAGAGTGGACAAAAGTACCTCGGGAACTGCATGACAGATGGTAAATTAACACGCACATCCGAAAACAAAGTAGTCGCAGAAACCATACCATTTTTACTAAACTCTTTTTTTTCTTCTTTTTTTAGATATCGGGAAAGTTCTTAGTTTATTATTCTCGGGAATATGGAATCATGCGTCTGGCTGCACCGGATTTCGCAGAACGACGAGGCACTACGGAACGTTTTCCTGTTCGCAGCATTCTAGGAAAGTCATACTCAATGTTGAATGAAAGTTTTCAACAATATTGAAGCATCATAATTATAGCAATAAAAATGAGAATAAAAATGTTACATTTGATCCACATTTTAAGGAACGAAAAATTGACAACCGCTGGCCTGACTGCACTCGGTGCAACTTGACCTATGACAGAGCAGTCTAAACTATGGTCACGGCGAATTGGAGCGCGCTGACTCCGCTCATATTATTGAAGACATGAAAATTGAGAATTAAGAACAAAACGAGCGTGTTGGTAACGGTAATTAGACATGAGGAAGATACATAGAAAGGATACAAGGATACTCCGTTGTCCGTCCCCCCTTTCTATGTATCTTCCTCATGTCTAATGAAAATTGCGGGAGAGCTCCGATGACAATGACCAGCTACTCACATGCACAAATACACATGAATGAGAATGACCACGAATGTATACGTGCATGTGCACAAAACAAACAATGCAGCTGCAAATAATTGCAAAACATGTGTAGCCCCAAAGGAGAATTGAACGCTGCCAAAGCTGTAGAATAAACACGCCACCAATCTGAGTAGAAATCTTTAGATGTCACACTACCTGAACATGTATACGTCCCATCCTGAATTATAATTTAACCAAAACTGTATGTATTAAACCAGCTTGCCAGCATCCGGTTCGCGGTTAGCGGTTTTGTGGTTTTACCTTACGTCATACGGTTTTACCTTAAGTCAATGTATAATTATGTTAGTAGATTCAGAATTAAATACTAGAGTTTTGCTTTCTTGATAGTTCAGCAAGAATTTCTTGTCTCCTCGCTTTTTATCGGATGCATTCGGTCGCTCGAATTCATCTTCTGGGTCACTCAGAAAGAGTAGGACGCGCACCAGAACGCAAACGCCCTCCAGCAGATATTTACACTAAATTTACAGTACTCTACAATTCTTCCGGGCTATTTTTTACAGGACAAATTGCATTGCAGACATGAGTCATCGAGCCTGTTGCGGTATTGTGACATGTACCTCCGCGGACAATATGAGCTGAAACAACAGGACGTTTTTGTGTCCGCGGTTTCCACAAGCTCTACTTTCTCTCAATTTGACAAATAGTCCGAAGTATAAATGGGACCTCAACTTCGCATTCCATTCCTATAGTTCGGATCCCAACTCTTTCAAGAATCAGCAGGTCCGTCCTTGAACGGTACCTCGACGCCCCAAGAGCTCTTTCAGCTCGTGAAGAACGGTTTCGCTTCAAGCACTATCGACCCCCGGCGCACAAGAAAGACAACTTGGCGATGAAGAACTCTTTCGCATCAAAAAAGGAGCTTAAAATAACCCCTTATAGTTTTTTCGCAAAGTACTCTTTTGGGGGCTGCTTAACAAAAACTTTTTAACTATGGATCAACCAAAAAAACACCGAAGTGTGTTTTTTTTTTACGACCAGATATTTTTTAGAGTGTACGCCAAAGAAGTTTTAAGGACCGTTTCAGCTTAGAACGTCCGCGATAGCACCTATACCAGTGTTCACGCATCATCGCAGCAGGGTCCTATAAAACTCGCACATCATCGCCACGCGGCGCTGAAATCGATGACTGCAAAATGGAGGCCCGGTGCCATCGAATCGAACCTCGGAAGGCCGTCCTGACAGAGCTTGCTCGCGAGTCGGCCAAGCAGCAAGTCCTTCTCCGTTCGAATTGATGACGGACTGCAGCGGAGGCCACGCGCCATCGCAGCCAATCCGGCGCAGTGAACGTGCCACGTGACTGCTCGGGCCCAAACTTCGCTGCGTTCTTCCTGAAGGTCATGCGACACTCGCGCGACAATGGATAGGCTTTGAATGGCTCGTTGCTTCTCCTGCTGTGCATGGTTAGGTGAAATGGGGTACAGATAACGGGTATACTTTTTTTTTACAAAAAGCCCGGCGAGGGCCTACACGCCCCTAATCTTCCGACCGGTCGTAATTCGCCAGCTGTTCAGAGCTCCCGCAAAAATGTTTCGGAAACTTTTTTTTTTCTAGTTATAAGATGGTCGGCATTCGACGATCAGAAAGCGCGTTTGCCTTGATCCTCCAGTTTAGTCGGGCGCTAGTCTGGGTTTTAAATGATCATTCCAATAGCTCCGATAAAGGTATAGCCGACACTCGGCCGCATGCATGCATGCGACCCCATCGTTATCGGAGTGATCAGAACGCTCTACCAAAACTTCCTAATGGCTCTGGTTGCAGCGTGGCTCTATGCTACTCTTTTTTGTCACGTGACATAACCCGTCGGAGCGGCTCGTGTCAACTCGTGTAAGATTTAGGACAGAACCTACGCGTTCTTTCATTAGCGGCCAAAAAGCGAACCTTTTTTTGTTTGAAGGCAGAACGCGCCTCCCTATGTAGTGATGCTCGAACGGGCAGAAATGAAGCGAGAATTCGTCTGCTTTAGAATTTATTCTTATGAAACGAAAAAAGTTCGCTCGCGTCTATACGCGAGCTAAAATTGCGTCATCGTTACTGTATTTTGGTAACATTATTCTCTCCCACGGTTATCCTGCTTGTCACCCGCCTCTCCTATGACGTTCTCAGCGTTTTTGCATTCACCACGTCACCTGGGAGCTACCTCGCAAACCAGTATGCAGACAACCAGCAGGACGTATGAAATGCGCTGCCCCCATTTCTGCTATATATATATATATATATATATATATATATATATATGAACGAATATGTGCAGATGAATGAACCGTACTTAATCCAATGAATTAAAGAATCCAAGTTTTCAGGAACCCGCCGAAAGCCAAAAAACGGCGGAGCCAGGATTCGGCGGGTACCTGAAAACTTGGATTCTTTAATTCATTGGATTAAGTACGGTTCATTCATCTGCACATATTCGTTCATATCCTCCTCGGAGACCACGTACGATGACGTGAAGTGCCCGTGTTGTATATATATATATATATATATATATATATATATATATACCGGGTGTTTTTGCGAAGATTTTCAGAAATCTTAAAAATTAGGGCGTTTGAGAAAAGAAGAAACTGTGTTCGGGAACAAACTACCAGCCACGGCGGACGTCAGGAATTGCCAAAAACATACTAATTAGCCAGCTAATTAATTAAAATTTGTTAATTAACTTTTTAATTAGGGGAAATATACATATGGTTCCAATTAGAAAGTTGCTGAGCGTTATTGAAAACCACTAAATCAGTCGTTTTCAGAAAGACTTTGAGCGCGTGAGAAGCGTAGTAGTGCACTAAAGTTACCGCTCTTTGAGCAGGTACAAAGCTAGCGGTTGCGATAAGGCGCCCGCGCGATTTTTCCGTCTCTTATCTAGCCCCAGCCTTGTACCTGCTCCACGAGTGGTAACTTTAGTACAATACTACGCTTCTCACGCGCCGAAAGTCTTTCTGAAAACGACTGATTTAGTGTTTTTCAATAACGCTCAGCAACTTTCTAATTGGAACCATATGTATATTTCCCCTAATTAAAAAGTTAATTAACAAATTTTAATTGATTAGCTGGCTAATTAGTATGTTTTTGGCAATCCCTGACGTCCGCCGTGGCTGGTAGTTTGTTCCCGAAGACAGTTTCTTCTTTTCTCAAACGCCCTAATTTTTAGGATTTCTGAAAGTCTTCGCAAAAACACCCGGTATATATATACATATATATATAGGTAAAGTAAGGTAAATATAAAAACAATGGACCGGGAAAAGTTAATGTAAAAGATGCGTACTGTCGGAGTTACTAATTCGAAGTTTATTACGACGTTTCGAGCGGGGACCGCTCTTCATCAGGTAGGGAGTGTACAGCCCGCGAATGTTTATATACCCCTAAGAAGAAATTAGAGAGAGTAAAGTGCAGTAGGAAATAGAAACAGCGTTGACAAAACAGATAGTTTACACAGAAAGGAGAGGGCACCAAAACTTGACAATCATCAAAAAAAAAAAAAAATTTGCAAAAAAAAAGAAAAAAAAACTATTTACGCTCGCGCGCAAAAAAAAAAAAAGAAAAGAAAGTTGTTGGTGGAGAGATTATTTCCTCTCACACAAAAAATAAAAAAATAAAAATAAAAAGTGTTTGGAAGTCTTGGTTGGGAAGGGGTGGCTCGTCTTCAAACCAGAAATAGGATACATGTGACCACCGACGCCCCCAAATCCCGTGGCATTCCTTTGTGCTAGAGGTCGAAGTTAAACACTTTGGGGGATTTTTCCTTGGATAAGGAGCGGTAGGGATGTGACAGTCTATGCCTGCCTGAAGTTATATATATATATATATATATATATATATATATATATATTATTTATTTTGTCAGCTTAAAATTGAGCTCACAAAATAATAGACAACTTTTTTTTTTTAAACGAAGTTTTCGTGTTAAGTTTCAGGTAATCTAATTATAGAAATCGAATTTTTCAAGGCCTGTCCAAAGTACTGGTTCTTAGGACTGCTCCCGGTACTTACTTCAATTATGCACACGAATGCGATACGATATACCTATTATCTTCTGAATGAAAAAATACAGTTACCTGTGGTCTTAATTGTTAGATTTATATGGAGTATAATGATTATACTCCAACACACGGCGCTCACGTCACACGCCTGCTGCGGTGGCGTGACGTCAAAGCCACAACATGCGGATTCTGCGCACGCAGAAACTGAATTCCCCGAATTCCCATGGAGTGATGTATATGGACTATTATGTTCATACACTAACACCTGGCTTTCACGTCACGCCGCTGCCTTGGCGCTGCGGTCGTTGCGGCCCATGCGCAGTGCCCACTCTTGATGAGGGCAAACGCGGACTTGTTTCGAAACAGCGGGGGTGTATAGTGATGTCGTAAAAAAGAAGCGTTTAGATTGCATTAATCTCTACAGCAAAAATTGGTTTCAATTTTTAAACCTTATCGAAGACTTCGCGGACGTCGACAGAAATATATCTGGAATTTCCGCGGGAGTTCGTGAGCAGTTTCATAAGGAAGGACTCACGCGATGCAAGACGGTGCAAAACGCCATCGCACTTTAACTACATGCGCAGCAATATCGGCAAGAAGTTGTTTTGTGTACCTTTCTGTTCGCGACCCAACACTTGGTTCCCCTTTCTGTAAAGGCACGGAGCTAGGCCTTTGAAATTTCATAAAGTAAAAGAGTAAAGCTATACGCACTCCGGAGTGCACTTCGGACGGAAATGGCTATACGCACTCCGCTTTTCTCGTACAAAAAACGAGTGGTCACAACCAGTTTTCCAAGCGGTGGCATGGCATAGGGGTCAAGGAGTCCGCTTCATACGCAAGTGGACGTGGGCTCCATCCGCGGTGGGCCTACGTCTTTTTTTTTTTTTTTTTTCTGAAACATTTTGTTTTGTCGAGGCATTTGGCGATATTTACGACATTTCTTTTTTTTTTTGCGATGAACAGTTAAAAAAAAAAAAGAAATCGAATGCTGTCGAAAATCTTTGCAGAACTAAATGGTACGGGACTCCTTTTCCGGAGGTGCGATCGGGGACAGCGGGGCTTGGATTACCGGCTGGACGCCGCGAAGCGGCGTGTACTGGTTACGTTTTGTAATTAGCAGCCGATACTGTCGCCGCGAAGCGGCGTGAACGCAGGCAGGGGGCCGGGTTAACGAGCTCCCCAGTGATTCACGCGCCGTTCGAAAAGGGTGGCCTGAGCGGCATGATCTCTCGGAGGAGTGCGTATAGCCATTTCCGCCCGAAGTGCATTCCGGAGTGCGTATAGCTTTACTCAAAGTAAAAACCTATTACTAAATTACGCGGCTAATGAAAGCTTGAGCTCGCCGCGTGGGCCTCAATTTTTACTGCCTCTTTTAACATCGGCATCGTAATCTACGTACCATGCGGAGTCCATTGCCTAACAGGCTGCCTCTAACTTCATGGCAGGCTTATAGATTGGCAAGGGACGCTGTATACTTAAAAATCATAGGTTTTATTTAGATCGGTTTCAACCTGCACGTGTGTTGAAAACTTTATCGTCATCGGTTGGCGCAATTATACACGGCTGAGAAGCGCACTTGCGCCTTACTGCACGCGTGCCAGTCTCCAGTACAAGCTCAGCGAATTCGGATTGTATGTCACCAAGCTCGACCACGTTAATACAAATTTTCTAACTAAAGCATTAGGAACAGTAGTAATGGAAGTGCTGCGCCATTTGCGGCATATCGCGCCAAAAATGAAAATCTGCTCCATCTCGCGCCAAAGTGTCATTTATGGATCGTGTCTGCCAGCAAATACATGTCGACACGACACTCAGGAAAGCTACCGCCATCTATGAGCAACGGCGGCAACCTTTCTAGCCTTTCCATTCTGGCTTGCCGACTTGCGGCCGGCCATTACTTCATTCCCACCATAGCACAGCTTCGCTGGTCTTCCTTCTTCACCATATTGGAAAGGCTGAAAGTTTTGCTAAGAATTGCATCACACCTGCGCCGAAATGGGCTTAAGCGAAGCAAAAAATAAGAATATTTCATTGTTGGCCTACTTTCATATTCAGAGAAGTGAGAGGAAATGAAAATAGTACAAATATGTATGTCATAGCATCTATACTCTACTTATGCTTTGCTTCATTTTAGGTCAGAGCAGCTCGAACACAGAACCAAGAACACACACACTAAAAGCACAAGTCACTGGGCATTCGCTGCACTTGATTTAGTCGATGAAAGAACACGTACAGGAACATAACGAACGCCATAATGTCGCGCTTTGACGCTGTTTGGTTGATCCCATTGGCTCGTAGCGTCGGTTGCGCTTTAAATTGAGGTGACACGAAGTATAGAGATTACTAGTCAACCGCGCTGGCCGACTGATGCGCTAGCAAATTCATCGCCGAAATCGTCTAAATTTTCGGAAGTTGTCCGCGATAGCAGGAGCTAAAACTCGCGAGAAAACATTGCGAGATAGGAGGATGGCGGCTACTGTGATCAGACAGAACCAGGGTCTTGTACTCCTGATGATATCACTTGATTATCTTCTCTATGGCATGCCTCCGTGCCGCTTCTCATCGCCTCTCTCCTGCGCGCGCGCGTCGAGCTTCACGGCTATGCACCGGAGTGCTAGGAGCAGCGGCTGACACGGGTGAGCGCCCGGGTTAGCGCGATAGGCTCGGAAATTATGCTCAGTGCTATTCCAGGTCTACTCTTTTTTGGTCTTGATTGTACGTTGATCTCTAATTATGAAAAGACTGCGCCGAGAAAAATAAAAATAAACGTGGGTCTGTATTTGAATAAATACGGTATAGTCGAGGCAGTCCCCGTGCAGCTGTCGGTCGAAAATGCAGAGAACTTAGACTTCACTCTGGTTCCAACGCCACCGAAAAGCAGTCACTTTCAAAGCGCACATGTAGGTTTTCACAATATTGGTGGGTGTTTTTTTTTTTTTTTTCAGTCTATAATAATCGCGTACTAGAGGCTCGAATTCGGCAGGTTAATAAAACTTGGGTTGAAGCATTTTTATTGATAGACATGTTAGCGGATGTGCTGGTTTTAGTGGCATTTTACACAAATTATATTTACAAGCTAAATGAAATACCGAGGTGAAAAGTGGGAGGGGAGAGAGACTTTATCCCTTAACTGTCATGTTGCGCTATGATTCATTTTTCAATAATTTTCAGTACCCATTAGTAATGAGTAATATGTATCAGAGAGGAACCCCCTATCACGATCAAATATGAAGTAATTTAGCGCTGCGGTCACCCTTTCTTAATTTTCAAGCGTTGCGATAGCAGATGTTGGCATGTGCTCTAAAAAGCGTCAGTGGCTGTTCCAAACCAATATATTGCCTGTTATAGAACCTGCTACAAAAGGTCAAATGCCACTCTCTTCACTGGAACGAACAAAAAAGTAACGGAAGTAATTTTGGAGTTTTGAGTCGTCGCTGAAGGCGCGACTTGCACTGCTCTTTTGTAAATTTCTAATTTTTCTTTTTTTTTTTTTTAGCCGCTTTGTTAGCGCGCGTGGACAGACGCTGACACGCTGAGACACATGCATCGTGGATGTTAGGGGAGTCAACAGCGCATTCTTTTGTGGTCGCATCTGAGGCAACCCGCCCCAAACAGCAAACCCGCTGAAGCTCGTCCAGAGTCGCCGTAAAGTGGCATACTCATTCCCAACTTCCTCGAACATCAACGCCTTACGGATGTCCGACAACAACTGAACAACAACAAGCGTCGCAATGTTCCCCGGGAATGAATTAGATGACACTCAAAACATATCAATAGACAGTAATTAATCTTTTGGACGCGTATAGAATCTGCATTTTATGGCTCAACAGTTTATTTTAACGGGATCCTACGCGGGACGCAGTTTCGTCTGCTTACTGAGCTGGGGTCGCGATGACGTCAGAACGACGCGGAGCTCTGATTGGCTCCGATTTGAAGGACAGTGGGTAGACCTCGAGCAACGCTACTAGATTACCTCAGTTGTAAAACTCCCGCGGAAGGGGGCACCCCCCTCACTGACTTCAGTCCACCGATGATGATGATAATGGTTTGCGGCTGTTCCCTTTTGAATCGGGCGGTCCCGTAGAGTTTGGGACCTAGCCAGTGGGGATTCGGTTATCCCCGTTGGTGAACTAGCATCCACCAGTTCTCTAATCTTCGCTTCGTGGCTTCCACCTGCTCACGCCACCCTCCGTTGGTTCCCGGTGTAGCGTCGGCGTTGTCGTTGCCGTTAGTCCCACCCGCAGAGTCTGCCACTGAGCTGGAAGCAGACCCAAAGCCGAGTGCCGCTGCCAGTGCGAGCTCCCGGGTTGCCTGTCTACACTCCGCCGCAGTTGCGTCGGAACAGGGGGGCTGGGGGGGCGACCGCCCCCCCCCCCCCTCCCCAGAGATTTTTTAGTAATGGCGGCTCGCGAGCTCGATATTTCGCAAATTTCTCAGAGTGCGATTTTTAAGATATTTCGCGGGCATGAATTTCTCGCATTACGAGTGGAATGATGATGTTCATCATCATGGGATTAGTTATTCGAGGGCTCAATTATTATGGTTATTTTAAAACCAGAAATAAGCAGGAGCTTCTCTATTTCTGAAGCCGAATAAAGCAGTCGATACGCGCCTACGCTGCTCGAAGCGCATATGATTTCGCAGTTCGAGGCTGCAGTAATCCCCGGGGCGTCGTGCCGTGCGGGTACCGCCGAGGACTTGGACGAAGATGGTCGAGTATACGACCCGCAGACCTACATGACTACGCCGCATCCTGGAACACCTCGGTTCCGAAGGAGTCAAACACCAGGATGTCCTTTCAGATAGGCCGCGGTCACAGAACTGAACTTTTTAAGGCATACAAACAACGCATAAATACAAGACGGGCTGCAACGCCCTCATTTGTCATGTCAGTCAATCATCATTCCGATCTTTTGACTATCTGCCAGATCGGTGGTGCCATCTCTGGGCACAAATATAAAAGTCTAAAAACAACAGGCATTCGTTGATTGTTTCTTGAAGTTTCTAAGGTTTGTAAGCATGCCCCCTCCCCTTAAAAGAACGTCCTTGGACAAGTGGTTGCAGGACAATGCCGCGAAGAAAAGAAAACACACTCGGAATTCTTCGACAGCAGTGCCATGTGACACTGAGTGCAGTGTGGGTGACAAGGACACGAGTACTGCACATTCACCGGGATCACGGACAGACGTGGAGGGATCCCAAGCCCCACAATCGTCTCGAATAGGTTCTGTTGCGAGCATCGTAACGAAGTTTCATGCAGCCAGCGACTATCGGTTTCCTAAGAACGCTCAAGGGAGAGCCTGTTTGCCTGAAATGTTCGAGAAGTTCAGATGGCTTCACTATAACTGCGATAGTGACAGTGTGTTATGCTATGAATGTGTTGCATAGTGCGCTATGAAATGCGAAAACAGTGTTCGTAGTGCCGAGGTGACTTTCATTTCATCCGGCTTCAGAAACTGGAAGAAGGCCACTGAGAAGTTTAGAACTCATGAAAAAAGTTAATGCCACAGCCGGTCCGTGGATAGCTTGTTGCAGAGACTGCAGAAAGCACCAGTGATCAAGCTTCTCAGTGAGCAGAGCCTGAAGGAGCAGAATGAGGCGCGAACGGCACTCCGTGTTGTCTTCACTTCCATCAGATACCTTGCACGCTCGGGTCAAGCCCTGCGCGGACATTCGTATGAAGATGGAAACCTGCGGCTTCTACTCGACGAAAGATCTCAAGACGTCCCGGCCTTGGAGATGTGGATGAAAAGGCGGGACAAGTGGCTGAGCGCTGACGTTCAAAACGAAGTCATTGAAATCATGTCTCACGAGCTGCTGCGGGGCATCATACAGGAGGTAAAGCATTCAACCTTCTTCAGCATCATGGCCGACGGCACGACGGACCTTTCATCCTCTGAGCAGTTCTCGCTGTGCATCAGGTGCGTGGATTCAGACACTTTGCATGTAAAGAGGATTTCTGTTGGCTTGTACAACCCGAGTGATACCACAGCCGCAACTCTTTTTGCTGTGATCAAAGACATGATCATGCGGTTGGGTCTAGACTTTCAGAACCTTCGTGGACAGTGCTTTGATGGTGCTGCAAATATGTCAGGAAGGTTAAATGGGGTACAGAAAAAAGTGACCGAAGTGCAGCAAAAAACTGTGTACGTTCATTGCAGCAACCACGCCTTAGATCTTGTTCTGCAGAAAGTTGGACGAGGCTGCGAGCTGATTCGCGACGCGCTTGCCATCGCTAAGGACGTTTCGGGATTCATAATGGAGTCAGCGAAGCGAACGAAAGCATATAAGAATGTTGTGGTATCTCCTGGCCACGAGAGCGAAGAAGGTACCAGCGCCAGTGGAAAAGTATCCAAGCTGCTTCCCCTGTGCCCCACCCGATGGGTTGTTCGAGTAAAAGCGATGATGCGCTTCGTCGAGAACTACGAAAGGGTGCAACTAACCCTGAAAGGCATTTTGAATGACAACGGTATCCGCGAGACGACAAGAAGGCAGCAATACACGGCTTCTTGGAGAAAATGCAAAAGTTCGAGACCGTATTTGGTCTCAACTGCGCCATCACAATATTTGGACCATGCGAAGAACTTGCAACATCGCTGCATAAGCCGGTTACTTCTGTGGGAGGAGCGCTGAGGGCGACGGAGGTCCTGGAAGCACACTTGACAAGGCAAAGAAAGGAGAGTGGTTTCCAAGAAGTGTACGAACGTACAGAGGGGGCAGCAAAGAAGCATAAGCTAAAGGCCCCTTCAAACAAGACCATGTGATGCGGTCCTCCAAGAAGGTTCGAACACAGCAGCGAGCCCTGTCAACCAGCGTTTCTAGACGCGGAGACAGGCCTTCGGAAGCAGTTCTACGAAGCGTTAGATTGTGTTCGCGCCGAGCTTGCAAGACGATTAAAGCAACCAGGCATGCAAAGTCTCGCACAACTAGAGCAAATAATTTTGTGCGTTATTCAAGAGAAGCCACAAACTGCAGAAGGACTTGAAAGGAAGTTAGGATCCCACGCTACTGATTTTTACCTGGAAAGCCTTTCATGGCAGCTGAATATGTTTCCCTCGCTCTCAAGCGGTCAGATCGGCTCCGTACCCGAGTTGTGCCGTGCTCTGGGCAGACGAGTCCCAGAGGTCAAGAGGATGATGACTGAGGTGATGCGCCTTACGGCACTTATAATGACAGTGCCAGCGGCGCGGCATCAGCTGAACGAAGTTTCAGCGCACTTCGGCGTATCAAGAATTACCTCAGAGGTACCATGTCACAAAAGCGACTGACTCAGGTGATGCTGCTGCACGTAAATAGTGAGCGAGCAGCAAAACTTGATCTGAACTCTATCATCAGAGAGTTCGTGTCGAGGACGGCTGAACGACGAACCGTTTTCGGGCACTAGTGATCTCTTTTTTATTTCACGCTGTTTGAAGACGTCAACATGGGAGAAAAACAAGATCACCACATTCCAAAAGAGGAAGGACATATATTCGTTCTAAATAAACGTTTGTGAGCGTTTAGATTTTATATATCCATATTGTTCTAGATGCTTCATCCCCCCCCCCCACCCCAATTCCGTTGCCCCCCCCCCCCCCCCCCCCACCTCAGAAATACTTCCGACGCCACTGCTCCGCCGGTTGAACTGGTTGCAGACCGGTGCACGACAGCACATGGTGTTCCACTATCTCATCCGCCAGACCACTCACACCCGACATGCTGAAGATTCCAGCGTCTGGTCGAAGCGACGGCGATACACCTGCGTTCGCAGCCCTCCTGCGCGTGACTCAAAGAGGAGCCGGCTGCCCAGGCTGTTGTCGTATAGTCGATTTGCTGCCGAAATTTCTTTCTTATATGAATGGTACATATGTAGCGTCAACTTAGACTTTGCCGTTTCTGCCCACGGAGCTGCCTCCTCCTCTCTCACCCTGTTTCGTATCTCCAGGTCCCACTTTCTACTTGATGTAATAGTTACAGGGGTTGAAAAGAAGCCGTATTTCTTCTCTAACTGATACAGCCGCTTCCTCCAGCCAGTCTGCACTCCCGTGAGATAAGTGTAGGCGAAGAGTCTCTTCGCTTACCGGCCGTGGTCCATGAGACGGAGACGGCTCTCGTAGGTTATCTCACTGGTCGCCTCTCTGGCCTCAAAAGACGACTACCCAAGGTCTCCCTAGACTGCTTTGGTGGCCACCATTCTGTGACAGCCCAGAGCCTGCCTCCCGACCTCTCGTTGGCGACGTTCCATGACTTCCCGCACTGTGCCAGGGACACAAAGAACCCCGTTGGCGAAGGTTAATCCGGGCACCACAACCGCCTTCCAGAGTTCGCGAGTCACCAGAGAACGATTGCAACTCCAAAGTTTACGTTTTCGGAGTACATTCGTACCTCGCACGGCTGCCTGTCGAAAGTGGGCATAATGCTCGGACAATTACTCCGGCTTATTGGTCAGTACAAGTCCCAGGTATTTGTACGACTCCTGCACCTGTGCTTGCTCGCCGTTCAGCACCAGACTGTCTAATTTAGCTTCTTCGGACCCGGCGGCCACTCAGGGAACTGCACGTTACTTCTATTTTGGCTTTAATCGGCCATTTTGGTGCCAAAACCGATACAGCGGAAGAGGTTACAGGGGTGCCACCCCCTCTCCCCAGCGGACGCGCCGGGAACTACTACTGAAGTTAAAATGCACCTAGGTCGGGACGCGCTACCTGAAAGCACCGCTGAGGCATGGTTGTATAAAAACAATATTAATTGTGCCGCAAAACCTTGCAAACTAAAGATTATACAAACATCACGCACCCTTCATTTTTTACTAAACTCCAAAAAATTTTATACAAAAAGAGTCTTTTCCGTTTGTTTTTACACAAAAACATGCTTTCTAAAAGCTCAATGTGACCACAGTACAGACAAATGATAAAGAGTGGCGCTGTTGTCGTATTTAGCTCGGTCTCGGTGGACGCCAGCGGCCCAGGTTTCGACGGTGAGTTTCCCAACTGAGTTCTTTAGTAACGTTGGTGTCAGACCTTGAACGCCATCTAGACGCTGCGCTTCGAAACGTAGGTATTCCATAGAATACACTCCAGTTACCAGAACAGCCATCCGGCGCGTCGAGCGACGGGAGGCGAGTCGTGGTGAGTGAGGGGGGGGGGGGGGGGGGGGGTACTGCTTGTGCAAGCAGCCTCTATGAGCAGTTCCGTAACTGACCTAATCTAATAATGATAATAATAATAATAATGTTTATTTAATGTGCCCAAAAACAACCACGCAGGTCTTCACACTTGAGCACACAAGATAAAAAGAAGAAACTCAGCAGGCGCACCGCTTCAAATGTACGAATTAGCATGACTAAAAATAGGTTGCACACTTCATACAAAATGTAATACAGTTTCAACTTTCAACTACACTTGCCAAGTTCCGGCAAAAAACTGAGACATGTGAAAATGTCTAAGCTAGAGGATGCGATTCTATTGAATGAAATCTGCATACGGGGCAGTGATGAGAGTTTAGACATGAATCCAACGTAAAAGACAGTAAAATTTCTGGTAACGCGACAAGGGACATGAAAATCGACAGAATTCAGAAGTAGGTTAGCATATCAGTCCATCCATTTACTAGCGAGGAGAAACGAGAGCTATCACTCAAACTGATTCAAATGAAAGACATGCTTCGCAACGAAGAGCTCAAGGATCACTTCAGCAACAACAGAATTCACTGGAATTTTATTGCGAAGCGTGTCCAATGGTGGGGCGGGTTCCATGAGCGTTTTGTGCGGTCAGTCAAGACATCACTGAAAAAGGTCATCGGCCGAAGACTCTTGATCGAGGAAGAACTTGGAACCCTGCTTGGCGAGATAGAGGCTGTCATTAATTCGAGACCACAGACTCTCACCTACAACGAAAGTCAAGAGCCTCAACCCTTGTCCCCATCATGCTTTCTTGTTAGCAAGCGACTGACGTTGTTACCTCACTCGACAGTTCCGAACCTAAAGTACGTTGAAGCTGAAACGCCACGGAAGCTCTGGAAACACAGACAAGAAGTCATGAAGAGCTTTTAACAACGTTGGTCGAGAGGGTACCTGACAGAACTACAGTGAAGCGGCCTGTACAGCTGACTGCTGGTATCTTCGGGGTGTGAAAAAATAGACTAAATGCGTTTTCCGGGGGGTGGATGTGGAAATTATTCAGAGCGCGCGAGGACATCGTAAATAGGGAGCAAGCACGCGACCAAAGCAATGTATCTGCAACGAAGTCGGCCGTTTGGTCGCGAGCTGTGCACTACAAGGAGAAGATGAAATGGCTCCCGAATCACGTTGACAATTCTGTACCCGATGTCGGACAACTAAATTAGTTTGTTTTTATTAAAGCAAAGCATCAACCTCAAACCAAAGAGGATCCGTAATTTTTTGTACAACGCTAATAAATTAAAATTTAAATATTTCGTCAAAAACATTTTTTTTTTTTTTTTACGTGGAATGTCTTAAAAAGTTGGCCATACGTACGTCTTGGTGTCGTCGGTTGCTAGCGTCACGCTGGTTGTGAGACGCTGCAATACGCGCTAGTGATGATGACGACGCAATCTGCGCGGTGCTGCGTCGATCCACTAGATACGACGTTTTGGGGGGTAAAGGCGCTACAGTAAACTCCCAGGCCGATAGAAGCAAGTCCGCTGTTCGTTTAGACGAGACTACATACAGTGCCTGGCACGAGTCTTCGCACGGAGCGTTTAACGTTCCATCCCGCTTATGGATCGAAAGTGGACGCGGCACGCTGTCGGACGTGACGACCCTAGCGGTTGGCCGTAGAAATTATGGCGAAAAAGGTGAGCGGACGCAAGGATCGCTGTCGGCGCGGCGTCCCAATAGACCTTTCCCGAGTAGCGTCCTGCGCACGCGCGAGCACCCGGTACCAAGCGGCAGAAGTCGGCACAAAAAATCGAGGAAATTCGGATGGAGGCTGTGGATCAGCGAGTAGAACACGTAATTGGAGCATATATTGTCTTACAAAAAAAAAAAAGAAAGAAAGTGGAAGGAAGGAAAAACACAACGTTTGGGGGGACGCCACGGATGCCCCTTTCTGAAGTCGCGTTGGGCACGCGGCGCAGCTCAGAGAGCGAAGAAACTGATAGCGTTATCGCTTGGTAGCGCGGGTAGGTCACGTTCTCGATTTTTAGTTCGTACAGCCACCGCTTGGTGCCGTCGGTATGTGGAAAGGTCCATTCGTTTCTTCTTTGGTTTCGGTCGACTGCCTGACTGCAGACCGACTTGCGGCGGAACAGGCGTCTGTCACATCCACCTCCACAAATGGTTCCACCGCCAGGATAGCAACAGGCAAAAGCGTGACGCTTTTAGGACGTCGTCGGGAGGAAATCGAGGGATGTACAGGTCTCACGTTTTGAGCAGCACCCCTGGCGAGTAAAATCGGTCATTTTTGGGTCGCCTTTCTGTCCCGCGTCACGTTGCGTCCTTGCAAACGCTCTGTCAGTGCCCGTGGACAGACGCTGAGGGACGCTGACAGACGGCAGTTTATGCCCGTGCATGGTGGGACGCTGGGACGCCGCTTCACGTCAGCATTAAACAGTTGCGTATCGCGAACGCTATACTTCATTTCAGCTTAAGTCCAGATACAGCCGAGGCTACGACCCCGAGCATGTGGCCCTGAACAATGCTTGCACTGCACGAGCGTGCGTGCTTGGCAGGGACGCTGAAAGCCCGGTGCTGGCGCTTGTAGCATCGGGTGCGTCTGTACTCAAGCTGAAACGAAGTATAGCAGAGGCGCCTCCTTTCTGGTCGCAGCTTGTGGACGCTATGTGCCGAGAAAGTGAGGAAGAGGGGGAGACGAGATCGCGCTGAGACGTCAGAACGCCGAGCTCTGGTTGTTAGGAATAGTGGGTAGGCCTAAAGCTAGCCTCCTTTCTCTCCACATCACTCGTCGAACGCATCCGAATGCGAAAGTCGGACGCCGGCGATCCGCGTTTATAACGCGTTCGACGAATGCAGTGTGTACAAAGCCAGCTAGCTTTAGATCCACGTACTAATCATTCCAACCAGAGCTCGGCGTTCTGACGTTCCCGTGCGCTTTGATCTAATTCTCCGTCAGTTTGTCGGCGCATAGGGCTCTTTGGCAGAGAGAAACGCCCTTAGAGACGCACACCAGTCGGAGACGCGCTCCAGGCACCTACGCGGTCGTTGGCGTCTAAAATGGCAAAATTATCCGTGTGGGGCAATACATCGTTATGCTCTCGCCATGACGTTAAAAGCTTTTCAAGTTTGCAACGTAAATGACACTTGCTCTATTCGTCGCCTCGCCTTTTTTCCGAGTAGGAATGTTTTACTCTATTGTCGTCGCCCACACCCTAACCTGGAGCCACGTAGTTGGGACGGAGAGTAATAAAGAAAAAAAGTCTATAGGCGCACCCATCAAGTTTGAACATATACTCTTTGCTTTAGTGATTGAATTAACGGGTATTCGTAAAAAAAGAATGCTTGCAGAGCTTTATCTTTTACTTCTCTCGTATACAGGCGGGAAATTCTTAAGTTGAAGTTTCTCTTCACGCTAAAGAATAACTTGTGTAACATTAAAGGCGTATGGTCGTGACTGCTCATGCGTCATGCATAAGACACGGTCTGCAGGCATGATGACAGAATAATTTGCGTGCACGCCTCTACCAGGTTCGAGGTTTGCTTCACACATATGTATGCTTCCAGCATGTCTGCTGGCAGTTTTCGTACGACTCATACAGGGAAGACCTCAGACTGTCTTTTATGCATGATATATTGACAGTGGAACCGCGGCTTAAGGCACTCGAGTACGCGTATATACCTCCGTCAGTTCAAAGCTGCCCGGAAAGGCAATTCTGAGAAAATAGAGAAAAAAGCCAACAACGATATTTTCGAATACTCTTTTTTGTTTAACCCAGAAACGGCTGCAGAGTGGAACAACAATTCTTTTTCCGGGATCATAATCGATAGCGCGAGCACTGACGGTTTCATATAAATAGCTCGCTTGATCTGCCGGGGGAATTGTGACTTACACTATCCATACGCCATATTACTTGGCATTAAAATCCAAGAATCATACTTCTGGATAAAAAATTGTCTTGCTTTGAATGTTTATACAGCCTTGATGTTGGTGCGACTCAACGGGTGACCCGTCGCCTAGCTGTAGATGAGAAATTTAGCCAGTGCAGTACTACCGCAAACCTGGGAGTTTTAACGTGCATCACGCAGTAGTGATTACACGAACGCGTCCCGGTACGAAACTCATCGAGATCGAATTTCCGTTAGGCCATATTTATGCTGGAATTGTTGTCGAAGCATATGCCATTTGGCGTGATGATTTTGCGTTTATAAAAATTATGTGTTGACGGTTTACTCGTATATCTCAATGCAATTTTCAATACACAGGTGCCTGCAAAAACAAATTTTTTAGTAATATTAATAATAACAAAAATAATAATAATGTTAATAATAAGAATAATAATCAATCAATCCATTTCATTGGGTGTCCAGGGACAACCATTCGGTCTTGGTACTGGTGCATCGGACATAAAAATGTTTAAAAACAAGGAGAATACTCACATTACAAGATAAAACATGAAAATTATAACTAGACAAAAACACACAAACATCAGAACCAGCGACACATAAAATTAGAAGGTAAATATTTACGTTGCAAGTTCATGTGTTGGTGCTGCGCCTTGAAGATGATGTAAATAGTCGGGAGAGTACATCACGCAGAGAGAAGAAAAAAGAAAGTGTAAACTTCCAAATATTTGTGGCCATGTAGCCCTCATACCATTTGTAATGATTATAGGGTAGTTCATAGGTGATAGTAAGATGTCGGCTGGGATGAGCTTCAAGAGTAAAACAACGTGTCTACAAAGTCACAAGAAAAATAAAATTCGTATGCGATTCACTGTAAAATTTGATCACCTTGCAGCTTTGCCTTAATTGGAACAGGTTTTTGATTGAGTGGTCGAATTTTTTTCAGTTGGATCGAGTCAAGTATATCCAGTTTTTCAGCGTAACCGTTGCAACAATCCAATAACCTGGGAATTGGGCACCAATGACTGAATTTTCTAGATATATATAAAGGAGAACTGAGTTTTGTAGGTACGCTAGGGATTTTAATATTCACATCAGATATGAGACTTGGGGAGTGAATCGGGCTGTGAGGGGTTTTAAACGAATATACCAAATCCGCGTTTCTCTACGTCGATGTAAGTCAGGTAATCCAACACGTTCACATATCCACACGTTCAGAAGTCACAATAATAATAACAATAATAATAATAGTAATACTAATAATTCTTTATTGAACAAATGTAGTGCAATCACAATACAGAAACGGGTCTGTCGAAAAGGCCAGGCAAATTAAGAAACGAAATACAAAAAAAAAAAAGAAATGAGGTTCTGCAGCATATGCATTTCACCACATTACAACGAACTCACAATATATTTCCCGAACATAGGACACAATAATGCGCAGAAATACACTTCGCCAAGAAGTTGCAAAACATGTGCAGCACACCTAGATTGAGGCATTGGTTGGCAGCCTCTTCCGTTTCCTTGTTGTGGTAGCTTCAAAGAAGCAATCAAGATTAAAGATGAAAGGCACATAGTAAACAGGTTCTGGGTTATACCGTATCTGGTATAACATCGTGGCGTCTAAAAACGAGCTGCGAAGCTCCCTACGTGCTAGAAGGGCTGTTTAAAACCACCAGAAGTGGCCGGCGACACATTTTAAGAACAGTGAACGGAAGCTCGGCATTCGTAAAACATTAAAAAAAAAAATCCACGGTAAGAGCAAGTTGATATCTAACACTTTTTTTTAATAAACTTTTCAAAGTGCGGTCACCTTTAGTCTGCCAGAGCACGGCAGTTACAACATAACTTTATACCGTATCCAAGGACACTATATGCCAGCGCATGAGCGATTGATCGCCTAACAGCAAATGGCATAAAAATAGAGCTGTTGAAAAGTAAACAACTGACACTTCTGAGTTTGCCACAAACGTGCGACAAATGTGTTGCCCACGAGAAGTCAGAGTAAACAAAAATACGCCCAGGTACTGGACACTACTGACATAATCCAAAGAAGGGCACGCTCAGATATCACAGTAAGATCTATGCAGAACAACTGACGTATCAAGATTCGTACGCTTCAAATGGTTTTTGAAACAGGCAAGTTTTGTTTTCGGCAACGTTTATGGCGCTGCAATAACCGAACAGAGTGGTGAAAATCAAGGTGACTAGAAACTAATACAGTGTCATCTGCATACTGAAACATTTTGAAAGTTGAAAGTCTTACTGAGATATCATTAGCGTAGAGATTAAACAACAGGGGAGACAAACCCGAAACTTGTGGGTCACCAGTTTTGAGCCTTACTTGAGTACTTTTAAAATTCCCTACCGACAAAATCTGCGAACATTTAAAGAAGAAACTTTGAAGTATACTAATGAAGGGACTGTGGAAGCCGTAATCGTGAAGTTTATGAAGGAGGAGTTTGTGGCCGACCCTGATGAAGGTTTTAGTAACATCCAGAGAAATAGAAGAGCAGGGGTTTTGGATCAAATGCTCTATATAATAGGACTGAAAAATCCTCGAGCAAGGACTGAGTGGTCCTTCTAGCTAGAAATCCATATTGGCTGCGTGTCATTTATGTTAGGATGGTCAGTAAAATGGGACATTATGATGTAAAGTTGTTTTTTTTTTTTTTTTTCTAAAATGAAGGGCACGATAGAAATAGGACGATAGCACTCATACTTATTATGTGATCCTCCTTTAAAAATTGGTTTTACAAGTACGGATTTCAAGTCCGCGGGGATCAACCAGTAATCAAGAACTGATTTATCCTTGTAAGAAGAACATGCTGGATGTGCCCAAAGGTGCGGCATAGATGGGTAACGAGAATGCAGTCAGCATCTGTCGCTTTTTTCCGCATTAGTGGAAACATAATAGCGCGCAATGCAGCTACATCGGGGTGGGGTAAAAATGCCCAGATGCCGACACCCAATAAACTTCTGTGAAGAATGTGAACCCATCTCTACTGACTCCTGATGAGGCAGCAAAAAGTTCATTGAAGCCATCGACAACCGTCAATAAATTTGGGCTGCAATGTTTTTGCAAAGGTGGTGAAGCACTCTTTTTTCTTTTTAAGCATACCTTTTGAATAAGTTAATCAACTCTTATTTTTCGCTTGCGTTTAATCTCGACTCAAAGAAACTTTTCTGAAATGAACGACGCTTAGTTAATCATATCGTCGTGTTGGTTCTGTTCCTTGCGCTTCGATGCTCTGCCCTAAAGTCTGGATTGCTCGGAGCACGACGGGCGCGTAGCCACGTTAAATCTTTACTCTTGACTGCAGCCCTATGATCAGCAGTGAGCAAAGATTCTACAATCGTTTTTTCAAATAAACAACCTTCCTCGAGTCATGATGGAACGGCTGAAAAACCTCGACAAAAACCGTGGAATTACCAGCAGGCTCAACAGTCCTCAAACATTCTTCCTAGTCAAAGCCAGTCACAAAAGCGTCAAGTTTTACTATATCAGTAACCTAAACAAACGAATTTTCTGGCATGCTATTTCCATTCCCAGCCCCTGATTATCTAATCGACAAATGACAAAGTAGTCGTCGGTTAACTTGTCTGTGATGCCAGGATATATACTTTATTGTGCTATTGAGGGCCGTTAAAGTCATAGGCGGAGACGTTTATGTGGTCGACGCAGGAGACCACCAACTTCCCAGACAACAATTATTCGCTCGATAGTAGGGTGATAGCATTTTCAATTACATATTTAGTCACCGAATTTAAATAATCGCATAAATAAAATTGGTCGGCCATAGGGTATCAATATTGAAGTCACCGATCAAGCAAAATTGTTTTGAAGTGAATGTAAGCGCGCAAACAAGCTGGTTTAATTAAACATGACATAAACCCCGAGACTGCAGGCAAAAAAAGTGAAAGCCGTTCACAAATCCCTGTAACACCGAATTGGAGCGCAGCTCTTGAGGAGGAGTAGGGAAGGGTACTGAGGGGGGTCACGTGACCTGCGGGTAGTCACGTGACCTCGGGGAGGGGGGGGGGGTCACGTGTTCTCGGGAGGGGGATCACGTGACCCCCCCCCCCCCCCCCGGTTACGCCGACGCCGACGCCGACGCCGCTCAGGCTGGAAACGGGCCCCTAAGAGCTGCGCTCTAAAAGAAAGAAAAAACGGCACGATCTTTAAAAGGTCTTGATAAACACAGCAGAATTGTTTATTTCCGGAAAATGCTCATGTAGGCACCTTGACAAAAGAAAAGTGAGAGGGAGAAGCCAATACACCTTCTTTCCACATGTAAACAATAAAATGCAGCAATCTAACAAAGACGCACATGTGCGTCACCACACCCTTCACCTCTTACTCTGAACTTTCGCTGCCTGAACACAACACTCTCCTCTACTCGTGCTAATACGTCCAGTAACGCAGAGTGGGTCACAAACGAACACGTCACCCTAGCATCGCGCAACACAACCAACACTTGAACCTACAAAGAATGAAACACAGTGACATGACAAGGAAACAAAAGACCCCCCAAAGCCACTCCCACCTTCTCTCTTACTTTGAATCATCGCCAACAGAAAACAATCCTCCTTGCTTTGTGCTGGTAACATTAAGACCGGTAAACCAAAGTGAATCATAGAACAACACGTCACCCTAGCTTCTCGGAAGCACAAACACAGTGGGCTCACAAGAGCACCATCTTTCAGAGCCATAGAAACCGTCTCAATTCAATACTTGAGTAAAACGAAGGTTTATTAACAACGTCTCCATGGTTTAAGATTGCCAATGACTCTTTAATCAAGCGTTTGTGATCATTCTTTACCCGTAACTCCACTGAGGTTAACCTAGACATTTGTTGCATTCGGCAACATGTTTGAACTGTTCCGAGTATGGGTCCTTGTTTTTTATACATCTTTTGTGTTCGAAAATAACGTAATAAGGCAGCGAGGGGGTTAAAGGTCAACCTTTTTAAAACCCAAGACTGGGGCTACAAAGGGGGGACAGACACAAGACGTCTCAAACACAGCTACTAAATTTTTAATCAGGACACCTCTTTTATATCCGTCATCTCCACACCACCTCCACTTTTGTGTTCTGTCAAGCGATCATTTATGGGCGGCGGAGAAGAGCTCACCGGAGAAAAGCTCACCGGGGAAAAGCTCACAGCAAAACCGGCAGAAGTGGAGAAAAGCTCACCGGCCTTTGAGCGAATCCAGAAAAAAAGCTTACCGATTTTTTTTCTTAGCTTAGTGGATTGTGCGTCACACGTGGCAATTTAACACAAGTAGAATTCGTCACTTCATTAAAATTTATTGCCCTCTTTTTTGTAATATTCTTTAAGTTCACTGGGCATATTTACTAATTTCTCAGAAATTAGTAATCACCTATTTTGTATATTAATGACGCCGCAAGGGTATAATATCAGAACATCGGACACCCGAAAAAAATACAATTTACAGCTTAACAGTGCGCCGTCGGTAGCTCTGTTAGATGAAGAGGTTTGTTTCTTGCGAGCTAATATGAATAGCGGTGTGTGAGTCGTTTCAAGTCCGAAGATTGTGTGGTGCCTGATAGATAAGTAGGCTTTTTGTTAAGCTGTTTTCTTTGTTATTTCAATTAATAAAACATTAGTTGCGAGAACAGCTTCGTCCTGTCGTGTTTGTTGTCTTCACTCCGTCTTCGTCGTTTGAGCAGTTTTCATCATGTACACCTTTTACCAACCCGCCCAATTCGCTACCTTACAGAAGACTAGTCCTTATATAGGTCACGAGTAACAACGGTGACTCTGTGCAGCTCTGAAGGTCATGGGTAACTCGCCCGTTGAAGTGCGCTATCACACAAAGGCAGCGTGTGGAAACACCAGCACGAACGGCCAGAAACCGCGCCTGTCCGTGGAAGAAAAAAACCTCGATAGCCTACTAAGCGTCCTATACTGTTTTCAACGGTTAACAAAAGGTTCAAAGAGAATTTCAGGCACCGCGTTATTGCGCATGCAATTTCGGATTTTTGGCATTTACAGTTTTGCTTTTTAGGTTTTAGGCAGACATTATTAAGCTTTCAAACTCTTTCCTGTTCTTCAAGTTCATAAAGTTTTCAGTTAGGCTTTCGCTGCCTAGAGAGTATACCACAGGAAAAACTCGCCCGCAATTATTAATTTGGGAGCAATATACCCAACAACCTTAATGAATATTACAAAAAAAGGAAATTCGCTCGTTTACAAAGCTGACGAATTTTAATGATAATAAATTGATATATGTTACGCATGATCCAACAGCCTCCATATAAAAAATATAAAATCGGTTAGCTTCTCTCCGCATTCGGTCAATGGCCGGTGAGCTTTTCTCCGCATCCGCCGGTTTTGCGGTGAGCTTTTTTTCCGGTGAGCTTTTTTTTTGGTCAGTTTTTCTCCGGGTTTCATCAGTTATACATTGTTTAGTTTTTCCGATAGAACAAAGTCCACAATCGAAGTTAATTTTATATACAATCCCTGATACACACTCCACAACTTTTTCTCTGTGTTTCTTTTAGTGTTCGCGTCGTTTTTTGCCTGCACTCTCGGGGTTTATGTCATGTTCAAAATTGTTTCTTCGAGCGAAACTGCTTAAGTATGTCTTCTAGCTCCGCAAAAAAAGAAAAAGTGTAACTTCTTGTTTTTTTGTTGTTTTTTTTACGTGGGCGTGTTTACTTTTAATAAAGCTAATAAAATACCGGAAAGGAAAATGCTAAGAGCAAAAGATTCCGCATCAACAAAAGACACACTAATACCCCTGTCAGAGGGCGTTCAAAAAATTCTTTTCACTAAGTTTTTTCATAAAATCGGCCAATTAGCTAGCGATGTGGGGTGCGCACGTGCTCTACGGCTAGCGTTGGTTCGCTGATCTTATAAAGGAGCTCAGTGAAAAGGATCTTTAGAACGCCGTCTGACAGGGGTATTAGGCAGGTTGTTAGACATTTTTTCTTAACATAGCGATGCCTCCGCCTCTGGCTTTATGACAGGTGTAAAAATGTTCCGTATGGCCACGCAAAGCGATCTGATTGCCTTGAAAACTTAAAATGCTGGTTTCCGTAAAAATGAATGCCATCAATTGAGGGTTGTAAGTTAATAATGGAAACTCGAAACTCGCCCAAGTGTCTGCAAAGGCTCCTAATATTCACGTGAACAACCGTTAGTTTGTATAATAATAAGACTAATAATATTAATATTAATATAATAATAACATGCATCATCATCATCATCATCATCAAGAATAAAGACTGAGTTTTATTCGGTGCCCAGGAACGACCATTTCGGTCTTTGTTCTGGCACGCACACAAATAAAAACACATACACGCTACACACATTTAAAATTATCACACAAAAATTTAAGCAACGCCAGGACTGAAACCCAGCTTTACAAAAACATCATCTGCACAATAACAAGACGCAAGTTGAAGAGTCAGCCTGGTGAGCGGAGAGGTGAGAACACACCGTCATATTCAGCACAATAGGAATGAACATCGAAAACGAGGCGAAGGACACAACATATACTTATTTAGGCCCATACAGCACGCGAACAGATTTTAGGAAGATTTCTTTATATTCACAAACGATATCAAGGTCATAGACATGACCACTGTATCTGTTCGCCATATGAGACAGTGAATCATGACTCCCTGAGTTGCAGTGTAAATAAAAAGGCATCGGCGATCGCGTCGCCGTGTGTTGGACTCTGAATGGTATGTTTCTTAGCAAGTCAGGAACAGTCACTGACACTGTGGACTGATTTAAAAAGGAGCAACAAACTTTTTCTCTACACTCAGCTAGGGTGGATAAATCTAGGTCACTCATTAAAGACATTACGCACAGACGATGGCCCACTAGCAGAAGATCGATATCTATAGATTTGTAAAAATGTATTCTGAGCTCGCTCTAGCTTTAAAGAAGTGCTATGACACATGCCGTTCCACACTACGGCCGCATACTCGAGTTCAGTTCGAGTTAGGGCGCAGTATACAATAAAGGATTCGCAAACTCTCTTGTCAATCTACAGTCTAATCCGAGAGTACGCAACGCGGACATCATATTTTAGTAATGTGAGCGTCAAAACGTAGTAAGTTGTTAAACGTCCACTCTTAGATCCCGGATCTCTCTAACGCGACTTAACACCTCAGATTGAATTTGACAGGAAAAATATATGTTATCCGTTTTTCGCGTATAGGTAATTACATATTTTTTTTAGCTTTTAAGGCCCTTATTTGTCCTTTTCAGCGACAAATCAAAGTCAATGGCCATAAAAGTGCGATTGAGCGGCACGCGCCACTCAGTCGTATGCTCGAGGACGAACCTCGTTCTTGCGGTCGTCCTAAAAGTCGTCCAAGACCTCTAGGATGACCTCACTTATCACAGTACGCGAAAAACAAGCGGCGTCCGTCGGCATTGTGACCGAAAGATGACCTTAAAAATACCTCATCAAGCGTCACCAGCGTGATGTCATCAAGCGTCATCATACGTCATCAGCGTGATGTCATCATGCGTCATCAGCGTGATGTCACCCTCGGAGTGCCGTGTGCAAAAGGTGCGCATCGGACTTTATTTGCGCTCGTTGTGTGCCTCATGCTATGGACTGTGAGGCGACCGCGTCTACATCTACGGCGTTGACATCGGCAGCAGCGTCTACATCTACGGAGGCTTCCGCAGGCAAACGTAACCGTCATGGGAAACAGCGCGAAGAAACAGACGAGAAGGAAGAAGAAACACACGGGACGAGCGTTGTCCCGTGTGTTTCTTCTTCGTCCTCGTCTGTTTTTTCGCGCTGTTTCCCACGATGAATTTCCACGAACTCGCCCAACTATCCATTGTTCCAAACGTAAGCGCACACGGAAATACACCACAGCCTCCTTAAACGTCCTCCTTTCGACGTCGTTCTCGACGTCGTCCTAGACATTGTCCTTAAGGTCGTCCTAGAGGTCGTCCTAAAAGTCGGCGTAGACGTCGTCCTAGAAGTCGCCCTAGAAGTCGTCCTAGACGCCGTACTCGATGTAGATCTCTAGGAAGTCGTCTTCGACATCGTCCCATGCGTCGTCCTAAACTTTAATACGTGTAGAAACATTACTCGAAAACATTTCTACCGCAGGATTATAATGCTTTCGCCTTCCTACACGTAAGCAGTCTTAAGTGTACTCGCGTAGTTTTTGTTTAGGAGATTATTGGTTGAACACCAGTTACTCAGTGCGCACCCATCCGCCTGAAGAAACACACAATCGCCATCACCCCGGACCTCACGAAATATCTTAATATCATCCGCATACTGTGGATCCGAAGAATTAGTTACCACTTTTGACACATCGTTCACAAAGATAGATAATAGAAGAAGCCCCAACACTGACCCATGAGGAACCCCGGGCGTGACAACATATGTCCGGGGTTCCGGGAACCTGTATACGCGGTTGAGAAAGGGAAGAACAAATATCTGCAGATACACTTACCTCTAATATTTTTTTTTTCGCTAAAGAGACAATGCCCGAAAATGACATTGCTCAGTAATGTTCGTGGTTTTTTCTTGCTTTCTGTTGTTTTCTCTTCTCTCTAAGCTATTTGGTGGGCATGTGCGAGTACTTTGAACAGAAAAGCACTGCGTCATTCATAACCTTAACAGTGCCAATACCCAAAATCTACCGGCTCTCCTTGCAGTCTATGGGGAACGCCGATGGTGAGCTTTGAGAGAGAAAAAAGACTAAGTTAAAAAAAGAAAGAAAAAAACGTTATTCGCCTAAAACGAAGAGATGAAACAAACACACTGTTGGTTGCAGTATTCTGTATGTACCGAAACAGCTTCGTCGCCCCGAGGACGCATCACAGCCTTCCAGCCGCAAATTAAAAATAAATTCACGCTCCATTATATCGCGTATAAAATTCGTGTCAAGGAAAACCAAAACGAATCTTTTTTTTTTGTTTTTTTTTTACAAAAAAAAAAGAAGAAAAGGAGGGGGGAAGGGATCAAACTATTGTCACAGGCAGGGTGAAAACGGCCGAGAGGGGCCTTCAGTCATCCCGCAACAAGCTCTTGCTTGTTGCGGGATGCGGGCGAGGGCGTAAACACTCTCGGAGCATTTAGAAACAGCCCTGAAAATACTGTAAACCGCAGCTTAACTTACTCGAAATTTAGTTTCGGGCTCATAAATCTCGCCGATTATAACCCGACATTAAAATTTTACGAATTTTATATTCTTTGTATGCTGGGACACAATTATACCGTCATACTATATAGAAAGTCGCGGACGAGCTGTTAATACATCAGACGACATACAGTCTGCCAATATTGTCTGAGGAGATTTTTTTTTTCCTTGTATGACGGTTTTGTTACGTTGGTCATACAAAAACTAACTTCAGATGTGCTTGAAGCAAACATATGTATGACGTAAGCATGTTTTAGAAAATGCTTGCTTGAGGCTTTTGAATGATGTGCAACTGTAGAAATGCATGAGCTTTTACGTTCAAAAGATCAAATAAGCTTGCAAATCCAAACGTGTCATAACTTATACTCAGAACTGAGAAAGAAAAAAAAATGTATCACGGCGAGAGCGTTCGGTGCTATGCATTAGATGGGGGCCCACGAGGTCACCAAGTGGGTCGAAAAAATATACATGAGCGCACATGCCGCTGCATAGCATACACGAAAGCTAAACTTCATTCGAGCCCGACAAAGTTCTGCAGCTCAATGTCATTTTCCTGCGTCGCAACTATATGTGGCCACCTGTGAGAACAAAACATGTTTTCGCTATGGCGCAGCGGGATTTTGTATGGCAGGAGGTATACTGTACAAAATGAAGCAAACTCCACGGAGGATATATTTTTAATCGATGGCACGTGACAACCATGAAGCCACATAAAGCTCGGATGTCGTTTAATTGTCTAGACGGTTGCGCCTACACTCTAACAAAAATAGGCGTCGTCTTACACTTTTTTGCCCCATATAAAGCACCCCAACACTAGTTCGACGACGTACAACGCACTATAGTCGAGCCGACGGTCCCAAATTTTACGAGGGGCTTGATGACGATGCGATATAACAAAGTAGTTAAAGTACGTATTAAACATCACAAAAAAAAAAACACCGATGTTCTGCAGTAAGGCCAAGAAAACCCCGATTATTGTTTTTTGTAGTCGGTAACACATACATTGCCTATTTTAATAAGTTGTACCACACGGCTATCAAGCCCCTCGTAAAAGTTAGTACCGTCGGTTCGACTTCAGTGCGCTGCACGTCGAACTGAAGTTTTGGGGTGTCTTATATCAGATAAAGGGTGTAAAAATACACCCTTTTTTTTTTTAGAGTATATAGACCTATCAAATAATCCACGTTTCGAGAGTAATAGGAAACTTCAGCTATCTTGGTGTTTTAAATCATGGCCGTAGCGGTTGCGGAAGCAAGTTGAGCCCTTGAGGTGCACAGGATACACATCGTTCCAAAATGTCGCGTATATTTCATGATCATTCGTGTATTTTCACCGCAGCACGTCTTAGAGGCGTGCCGCGTTGAAAACTCGCAGTGTTTGGAACAATAGTATATGTATGTCAGCCCTGGTTATAGACCAACTGAACTCACTCACGTCACGCCACAGCGGTGGTGCTGCAGTCGGTACCGCGCATGCGCAGACGCCTCACTCCTTCCGAGTTTGATTTCTGCACAGGCGCAGCCCAGACCTGGTGTGGGCAAAGCGGGCTTGTTTGCAAACACTGCGCTGCTGCATATCTTCTCAAAACAACTCTGTAGATGGTTGTTTACCTGGACATTCGCTATCTCGCTCCAAAGGGGCCCTTTGAAGTTGTGAGACACATAAAATAGGTACACAGGGCGACACTGTTAACGCGAACAAACGAACGCCGCTTGTTTTTTCTTCTTTTTGGTTTTAGAATTAAAAGGATGCAATCAAAGCTATATCTAATGTGGTGGGAAGTGTTTATCCGAGGCACACATTTCTAAGCTGTGAAATTTTCTGCCTGTCAGTACCTTTTCAAAGTGATTCGAATAAAAGCGCCGATATGGTGTTCACACAAGACGGCGTTGTTTATTTGTCTGTTTGTTTGTCATTGTTATTCGGAGAAAAGGTTGATAGCCGGGAAAGGTATGGGCCTCGTTCACGGGGCAAGTCGCTACACCCGGCGCCAACAGTGTAGCGCTGTGTACATGTAACGGAATCTTCCTAACACACCGCGACGTCGTTAAGCCGGTTGATTGAACGCTTTTTGCGCCAAACGTGCTGCTCGACGCAGCACATGTCTGCTACATGATGCTCAAAAGGACGTTCCATTTCGACTAGCAGAAAACACCTGCAATTTGTACGTATTTCAAAGACTCGTATCACGCACGGTTAAATAGAATGTACGGTTCTGTAGATCGTGTCTACAATCTAAGCGCGGTTTAGTAATAAGCACTTCTTCTTCTTCAATATGTGTTAAAAATAATAAATGGAGATGTTAGTCATTCTAAGGCGTGACCGGCTACTCCATTACCATTGAATAGAATATTTCCGACATAGAGATTAAACACTCCAAACATATAGATGCAGCTATGCACCTCAATGTCTCCCCCCCCTCCCCACCTTTCCCCTACCTATAACGGAACATAAAAAACCGTCTAAAGCTGAAGCCACACCGCCCACAGATCCCACAGCAATCAGCCCGCAGACACCGCGCAAGCATCACCCGCCCCGCACACGACGGCGGCCCGCCACTCTACCTATACAAGACATAACCTCCGGAAGCATAACTCTGCTTGAGCGACGCGACTGAACCGTCGTGCAGAGAGACAGAACGTCCCAAGCGTCACCCGCGGGCCGCGCCCCGCACAGTAGTTACGGGGTGCGACTCCACCTTCACACTGACAATGATCCTTAGATAATAACACGCACTAGTTCTACACACCAACACGTGCACACATGCATGGGCACATACGATGAGAACACTTAATGAACAGCAGTTATGTTCTTGGTATGAAGTGTCACTTCGAGTCTTACCAATTGTCACCAGATTGGTCACAAATACACACACAATACACACACATTGCTATATTCACTCATTTTACAACAAGGTCCAATATTATCAGCTCAAAAGCTAGTATTTGTCGATGATATCACTGTCTTCCAAAAACCTTTTTATTGCCTGGAGAGCCTGTTTCTGCATGATTTGATTGGGCCATGGGCTAGTAATTTACTTATGGTGAAAGCCATCATTTGTCGTAGAGCCATCCGTGTATACATGAATGTGGTCTCTGTAGTAATCATGCAAGTATGACAACGCCGACTGAGTGATCACAAAATGAGATGTGCTCTGGCTTTTCTTAAGGTTGGGTAGTTCCGTGTTAATATTTGCGACGCGAAATTTCCAGGGTGGTCGATCTATAGTCGGAAACCCCGGTGTGCAATCCGGCACGATGACGCTCGACGATATCAGTGTCGAGGAAATATGTGAGCCCGTCCTAGTTATCAAATTCTCCGCAAGTGGGTGACAATTCTGAATGGACAAGTGTAGGACATGACGTAAGGTCTTATGTTCGCGTAAAGTTGGAATAGGTAGCTCTCTTGTTTCTGCTAAAACCAGTGTTCCGCGAGTTGGACGCGGGACGCCCAGGCAGATCCGAAGACTACGGGCGATCATGAAATGCAGTCTGTTTTCTTGTGTTGCAAATAATCCATGGAGTGCTGGGAGTGAATATGTAATAATTTGCCGAACTAGTGCAGAACGCAGCATTATCATGGATTTCGTTGAGGCGCCCCAACGAACTCCAGTAAAATAACGTAAAATGTTAATTGTTTTGTTTACTTTTGCCTCCAGCATATCGATGTGTTTTACCCAAATGAGGCTTTGATCTAGAATCACTCCAAGAAGGCGATGATGCAAGACGCGTTCAAAAGTTTGACCCTGTATTTTTAACTCGAATCCACGAAGGGCTTCCTCGTGAACGGAAGCAATACTGATTTTGAAGGCGCAATATCCATACCCCGTTCACTTAAGAACTCGTTTAAGAGGTTGAGTCCCGCTTGAAGCTGATCCTGTAAAGTCTTTGGACATGTGCCTGAGGCGCAGATACAAATGTCACCTGCATATATCGTCAAATGGAGTGGTGAAGGGAGGCGACCAGGAAGCAAAGCCATGACCGCGTTAAATAGAGTAGGGCTTAGTACGCTCCCTTGAGGTACGCCGTGTCGGAGATTTTGACTCGTGCTATCTCCATCTGCGGTCTTTACAAACATTGTCCGTTTTGAAAGGAAGTTTTTTTATCCACCGTACGACTCGTCCTCGAATTCCAAGTTGTGTAAGACTATATAGAATGTGGATTTGACTTACTGTATCGCATGCGCGCTTGATATCTAAAAATACAGCTATTGTGATTTTTCCGAGCGTGCTCATGTTCTATGTATGTTACCAAATCTGACACGCAATCTATCGTGCAGCGTTTGGGACGAAACCCTGCTAGTTCTTCCGGTAACACTTCACTCGTTTCTAGCCACCATTGTAGTCGTTGATTAATTAGCTTTTCGAAAAGCTTACCTAAACAGCTTGTAAGGCTGACCGGTCGAAAGGAGGCTAGGTCCTAGGGTGTTTTTCCCGCCTTCAAAAGCGGTATATGACCTTAGCGACTTTCCATTGGTCTGGTATTTCTTCCTTGACCCAGAGAGAGTTGAACGTGCTCAAAATGAAGTTCAGCGCACGTGGTCCGATGTTGGTCAATTCATCCCATGTGATCAGGTCTGGGCCAGGTGACCTACCCCGACGTGTCACTCTCAGTGCGTTCTGAAGTCCCCTCATTGTGAATACACAATCTAGCTCCAAATGACAGGACGCAAACTCGTTATCAATTGTTTGTTTGGCATTGACACACGAGGCAAAGTATTTAAGTGTCAGAGATGCCGCGCTTGGTTGAACCAATAATTTGCAAAACTCGTCTGCTATTGTCAGTTCTGATACGCCTCTGGAAAGGGCTATTGCTCGCAACGGGAACATTTGAATAGTCGGCGCTTGGAGAGCTCTAATAATAATCCACATCCTCGTGAGGTCACTTACAGCCGATAGCTTAGCACAAAGCTGTCGCCATCGGTGTTTGGCAAGTTGCCTAAGTTTACGCTGTATAAGGCTGTGAACACACTGAGCCTCCTTATAGTCCTCTATCCATCCTGAGCGGCGGTATCTTCGTTGGGCTCTGCGTCGTATTGCTCCAAGTTTTTCATACGAAGCATCAACACCTCTGTAATCGGATGGAATGGATACCCATCTTGTTGCGTGATCAAAATTTTCTCTCACAATCGAAGTAAAATTGTCCAACGTATCAACGTTTTTACAGCTTAGCGTATTCAAAGATCGGAAAATACGCCAATTTGTAATTTTAACATTACGTTGTCCATTGCGCGGTCTCGCTACCTTTCCGTGCTGGACGAGTATGGGCAGATGGTGGCTTCCATGGGTTTCTATATCAACATGCCATGATAAATCCGGGAAAATGTCTTGAGAACATATTGTCAAATCCAGAACACACATATCAACATCCAGAACATCATTTAGCACGCATAGATTATATTTCTCTATTGCATTAGCAATCAGCTTCCCTCTCCAATCATTTTGTGCGCTTCCCCACAATGTATGGTGCGAGTTAAAATCCCCACATAAAATGTAAGGATCACTAAATTTTGAGAATATTGATGTCAGAGCTTCCTCCGACACTGATGTAACTGGCTCTATATATACGCAGGCTATAATTATTGCTGTCGTGCCAAACATGACCTTGCACGCGACGTATTCTGGCGCTTCAGATAATGATGAGCACACAATAACTGATGGTATGTCTTTCCTCACACAGAACATTGCTCGACTGGGACCATCTCGACGGGACGAGCAATACGTGAGGTAGCCAGCTATCTTAGTTTTTGCATCTGTATGAGCTTCAGATATTGCCAGAATAGGGAACTGGTATTGCGCAACGAGCTTCCTGAAGTCTCCTATTTTAGTTCAGAGGGAATTCGCATTTCATTGGAATATAGTCGTTTCACTGTACCCACTATTCATTACATTTCAGGGACCCTCGTCCCCAGAATAAGGGGTTCCATATTAAGGATCGCCTTTACCTCTGAGATGTCGACGGCGCCTGGTAGCGATTTAATGATCGCTTTCACTGCCAAAAACAGTAGCCGCATGAGAAATCGTTGATCAGTTGCTTGGCTGTTTGCGTTGACGTGGGAATCTGTACTGTATGTAGCAGACGGCGTCTCTGTTGAGGGTGTCGTTTGTGATGCAGTGGGTCATGGAGCCCTTCGGGCACCAGACGGGTAGGCATTGGAGGTCCTGACTCGCGCCTTTCGGATTGAGTAAGCGGCGCTGACGTCATAGAACCTTTTTCATCTTTTGAGACGGTGTTTCTCTTACTTGGTTGTCGATGTAGCACGTCTGAGTACGTAGGCTTGGATGTCGACGGTTTTGTGTCGTTCGGAGTTTCAGATATTCGCACCATCCCTAGATTTGATGGTGGAATACGCACTATTTTTTTCCCCTTCACCACTGCATGGTTTCGCTACCAGTTAGGAAGAAACAAATCAAAAACAAGTATAAAGTGACCCGATTAGTAATCAACTACTAAGAGATGAAGTATTTGGGGCCGTGACCAAGGATATCTTTCGGCAGATATGCAAGCTAGAAGCCTTAATACTAAACATATGTCTGTTTTATGGAAGCTCTTATGCAAGATTTAAGACACCTGGTAATTAAGGGAGCTATGCATATAAAGCTACCGGATACAAAATTGTCCAGTATCCGGTGGTAGAGAGAAACCTATAGACTGTAGGTTTCTCTCCGGTGCGCTTAGCCAGTGTCCGAAATCCTAGATCCCAGCGATAAAAATAAAAATGGGCACTAATAATCTAATACGATCTTGTGAATAGAGGGGCTGAGCATAAAGCAAGGTTTTTGCCTTTTAGAGAAATATTGGCATCGGTGTTGTTCTTGGAGCTTCGTGACTATAAATTTCTGACGTTCTTACACTACGATATGTGCGAAAGCTTAAAAAAAAAAAAAAACGGTTTCTTGCAAAAAGCGCAGCCCCCCTGCGGTGTCATAGCATCAGCATAAACAAACATGTCGGCGCCCACGGAACACAGCAGACACTGGTCTATACCCTGTTGCAGGTTAAGGAAAGCAGAACAAGCTCCTCCTCACTCTTTTCACTTTAGCAAAGTGAAGGCTGAAAAGAAGGCAAAAGGAAGCGAGGAGGGATTCGCCTCTATTCCAGCGTCTGCTCTGCAAACTTGGAAAGACTAGAGGACGAGCTTGTTCTGCTTTTCTTAACCAGCAACAGGGTTATAGTTAGCTTTTTCCCGCCACCCTTACACGTGACCGGCTATCGTCTCATCCGGCTATACAATGTAGATTATGAGTTATTTATGAACATTTTGATAAACGAATTACATCGTGTTAGCCGCGATTACGGCAGGAAGTGTCAGCCTTGTAGGATGCGCGTAAGGGATAGAATTTCAGCCAAATAGCACTGAGCAGGCTGTATTGGTCTCCTTTGATCTCGAGAAAGCGTTCGACTGTGTTTCTCACAGTGCTTTTTCTTTTAATGATTCTGTGGCGCATTGGTGTTAGCAGGCACGTAGCCAGGATTTTGTTTCGGGGGGGGGGGGGGGGGGGGGGGGCTGCTTATGACAAAATGTTGTATGAGGAGGAGGGGGAGAGGAGGTCCCAGCAAAATGGAAGATTTCGGGGGGGGCGGGCCCCATGGGCCACCCCTCTGGCTACGTGCCTGTGTGTTAGACGGATGTTATGTGAAGGTGTGCAGATGTTTTACACAGACGGGTGCATAAACCTAGTCATAAATAAGGATACCGCAAGAAATATCAAAGACCGTTCTTTAGTTCGGTTCTTGTGTCATTTTTTTTTATGCATGGATGTTGGGTTTTTATGCTAAAGCATAACCAAAAGTCAAATTATCGCTTGTTTCACCATGTGCAGCACGGAAGTCACCGTAGTGACTTATACAGACGACTTCGCGTGTTTCTACAAGGATAACACAAGCGTGAACCATGTTGTAGAGCTCACACTCGCAGATCACGTGGGGCCACCGGAACCTACGGTGAACTCTGGAAGGTCGTCTCATTGAATTTGGCACAGACAAAATATTTAAATGTCGCACAGGGTGTTCGTAAAACTTAACGTGATTCCTTCTACCAAAAGTTCCGCCTCGTCGGTGTACCTTCATTCAAGAATGGCGTCGAGCAGCCAGGGAGAGAGATGATGGGAGAAGGGAAGGGAAGCGCGCCCGCCATTCACAATGTTAAGTAAGCGCACTTGATGTCATTGTTGAAAGGGCGCCTTTTTTTAAAAATGGCTTCGTGCGAAAGAGAAATCTGCACGGTGATGCGCGCGCAGCTGTCGAAGGCAGAAACCTTTATGTCTCGTTATGCCAAGGGGCATCGTTCTGCGAAGATTTGGAGCTGCGCTACAGGAGTTTTTCTGACCACATGCGCGAGATCAATGAATATTTCAGCATGAATTGCAAACCAGAGCGAGAGCGAACATGAATTCTGCGTCAAACTCTGCAAATCTGGAACAGTATCCTTTAAAATAATTCGGCAAGCTCGTATCAAAAAGGCAGCGAGGCGTGCGAGGTGTGCGAGGTGCTTTGAGTGGCACTCGCGCTTCGGGAGCGGCGGATCATCGCTGGAAGACGAATAGAGGTAAGGGAAGGTCGCGCTATACCTCTCTTCGTTATGGTGGCTGTAAGGGGAGGTGTGCCGAACAGAAAAGCGATAGCATGCCACTTAATTGTTCATGACGCCGATGGCACCGGTACCCCCTGCGCCTGGTGCCATCGGTCGGCGCACAATGGCATCACGCGTAGAAGTGCGTCCTGCATGAGCACGCGGAGTACGAGACGCTCTCGTGCCCCTTCGAGCAGAAATGCACCGGTATTCTGGCTACAGCGCCATATTTTTGTCATGAAGCGGCGGCACGTGGAACTACCCAAGAATCCGGAGCGGTCGGTATACACCCACCCCTATTAGCGGCGAGAGGTTTCGGTGGCGCCTCCTATGGTTCCCTCTCGTGACGTCATTACCTTGCGAACAGCAAATTCAATGGTGTTTGTAATGAGCATGGTGGAAGCTTGAAATCATTGCGCTCTTAAAGCAACACTGCCAACACCGCCAAAATTGAAGTTCTTTCATTCCACTTATTTCCGTCAAAGAGAAATCCTTTGCTGACGTCATTGTCAGTACTGGGCCAATCGTGGAAGGCCGATCAGAGCGACGCTTTTGATTGCGCACGTCGCCAATAGCCACCAAGTTCATCATCCGGTGATGTTCGGCCATTTTCTGAAGCGAGAGTGCCACTCAAACCACCTCGCGTAGAATGTCTCGCTGCTTTTTCGCCATAAGCCTGCCGAATCATTTTAAAAGTCAATGTCCCAGATTTGCCGAGTTTGTCGCAGAACTGGTGCTTGCTGTCGCTCTGGATTGCCGTCTGTGCTGAAATCGCCATTATCCTCGCGCACTTGGTCAGAAAAACTCGTCTAGCGCGGCTCCAAATCTTCGCAGAACGACGCCGTTTGGTATTGGCGACGTGCACGACCGAAAGCGTCGCTCTGGTCGGTCTTCCACGATTGGCCGAACGCTGACTATAACGTCGAAAAGGGGATTTATCATCGACGGAAATAAGAGGAATGAAAGAACTTTAATTTTGACGGGGTTGGCAGTGTTCCTTTGAGAGCGCAATGATTGCAAGCTTCCACCATGCTATTTACAAACACCATCAAACTTGTTTGCGAGGTAATGACGTCACAAAGGGGAACCATATAGGAGGGCGCCACCAAAACATCTCACCGCTAATAACGAGACTCGAAGGTCCCTCCCTTCGACGGCTGCACGCGCGTCACTGTGCTTTTTTTTTATGCTCCAAAATTAGTTCGCTGCAAACACGGTGACATAATTGTGTGCGGACAACCTTAGGCATGTTCGAAGAGCATGTTTGCTTCACACATATATATACGCTTCGAACATTTTGGCAGACAGTTTTTGTATGACCAATGTGACTGCACAGTAATACAAGAAACATGCCTCAAGACAGTGTTTTCAGGCTCTTTTTTTAATGGCGTATTTATTTATTTATTTCAGTACCCTAAAGGCACGAAGGCATTACATAGGAGAATAGGACAAACAAAATTTAATAGCACACAATCAGGAATATTCATACACTGTATAAAGAATATACAATCACTACTCGCAACGTTCAGCGACGGTAGTACTGCGGTGTCGGAATCGCGCTCCCTAGTTCCTATAGGTGATCGGCTTCACAAAATGAATCTCGTTCTTCCGCTGCCTTAGTTCCACGGCGCCGTACTGGCGTGAACGGCCACGTTTCGCTAATGCCGAGGTTGCGGCCGACGGCCGAGTGCGCGCTCTCGTGAAGTGGCCGCGCCGCGCTGAGCTCGGCCGTGCAGCCACTCCGTAGTCTGCCCGTGCGGGTTCTGCTGGCTCTGCGGCCAAGCCTAAAAAAATCCCGTGCGTCTACGCGTTTATGACGCATGTTTTTCTTTTTGGCGCCATTATATGATGCATTTGCTGTGCATTCAAGATGCATTGCCAATAACACGGGGGGTCGTGTTCACGCCAATAAAAGTTGTAAAGGCGAAATCTACTTTCCTTCTCGCTTTTTTCTTTAATTGAGATTATTGAGATTGGCATGTTTTTGAGCATGTTTTTGAGCAAAACGGCAAAGTTCGTGCGAAATACACAACAGCAATCGCAATGCTTTGAACCGGTTTGTGCACGTCCGCTCGTCACAGTGGAGGTGTCGTTCAAGAAAACATGCTCGTGCATGCTTGTAGCACTGAATTGGCGCGAACTTACGATGAAACAAAGTATGCATCATTCCAATGCTTACAAATCCACAACTCAGGATGAAATCTCCATATCCCAACCGCGCACATGTTCGTTCTCCTGGTACGAGAACAAATCAGGCGCCATACGCACGAACGCCCAAAAATGGCACCGGCTATAGAATGCCGTTTAGTGTTAAAATGACGACTGTCAGAAACAACAGTGAGACTAGAAAAAGATAGAAAGCGATGACATTTCTTCAACTGTTACGTCGCAAATGGTAAAATACGTGCACGGGATTAAACAACACAAAGTAACTCATGCAATAATAAGATAAAGTATGGCTGGGTAGGTATTACTTTAGAGCACAATATGATGAAAGGTACTGGTAACCCATAAGAACACGCGGCCTAGCAGCACGCTGAGTTCTGTGAACGTCTTTTGGATATCCTAACGTTCTGCGATGTCCTGTGGGTGTTTATAAGACATCCCCAGAACGCCACGACATCCTAAGCACATTTATAGAACTAAGTGTGCTACTCGGGCGTGCTCTAATTTATTTTCTCTCATTTTTAAAATAACCGCGTGATTAACAGTTTAAGTAAGTTTTCCAGGTGTTGCTCTCCACAATTCGTACTTAGCCAAGAAATTCTCTAAAGTTTGTGTCTAATATTCTGCTGTGCATTGCTAGGAACGTAGGATAAACAACTATGCTTTTAACTTCTTTTCCTTAAATGACTGATGAAAATAATAAAAAAGAAGACATTGATTGCCGCAACAGTGGCGCCGGCTGCCCCTTTAGACTTGATAGTGATCAGAGTTTCTTCACTTGGGAGTTCACACTTGTCACCTAAACCCAAGCAGTGTCCAGAACGCCCTGCAATACACCTCGAAGTACACTATTTACATTAGGGTGCAAAGATTATATGCTATTTACATAAAATAATTCATACACTTAAACGCGACTACATTGAATACTGTAACATACATTCCAAAAATATACAATTAAAAACTATGGTTTCAACTTCATTTCATTACACAGTTTATTTGAGTTTTAATTGTAAAAAAGGGTGATTACGCTAATTAAGAATTTGAAGTTATGGGGCCGCGTGGCTCATTCACCTCAAAGTTCCGTTACAACACACTGTTTTGTTTTGTTTGTTTATTTGACACATACATGTTTTTAATTAGTTTCCATGGCGCAACACCAAAGAATAAGGTATTATTGAGAATGAGAGTTAACTAAAGTAAAATATAACTGTCGCTTCAACCAACCTAGAAGCAAAATTTTAATCTTACGTAGAATACCTCCAAACTGGACATATCCGATCAACTATCTTAATACAACGTGTCAGAGCCACCTTAGAGCTCACTTTAGGTGGTGCGCAAAAATCGGTTTCAAGTTCCATGGCACACCATGGAACTTGTCATTCGCAAGTGAAGGTAAGTGCCGCCAGGCCACTCATTGGCCACGAACGCGAATCCAAATATTCGTCGGCTGATTGATTGTTGACAACAGCATACGTCCGAGTGACGCAGTGCTTGTGCCCAATGCGTGAGCTAGGGTCGGCTGACGTGCTTTGGGTACTGCGGATGCATCACAGTGAAAATGTGGAGAGCTATCGAAGAAAAGGAGGTACGAAATAGTCCACTATATTTTCTCATTTTCGTACCGAAAAGCGGGCTTTTGACTTTCTACTCTCTTTCTTTTGGACCACTAAACGATATCTGATTAGTAAAATACCAATCTAACGTCTTGTATCCCAGTCCAAAATTTGATTTCGTGGCCCCTTTAACGTACAAAAATATTACGTCTAACAAAAATATGACACTTTTATAGAGAGACTACAAACTTAACCAATAGACGACGGCGTACATGGAAATTGTTGTGTAGGTGTAGACGTGAGGCGGAGCTATAGTGTTTTATAGTGTTCAGGCCTGAAAAAGCGGTGAGCAATGGACGAACATCGAAATAAATCAAATGTTTGGCAGAGGGGAAGCATTCTTGGGGCGCCACCCCCGCGCCTGCGCACAAGTTCTGCGACTGCTCTTGGTGACGCACCAAGATGCTCGGGGGACCCAAAAAGCGTTCAAATGCCCCATTCTCAAACTCTCTAATACCGCGAGCCTTTTCCTTTAGAAAAAAAAATAGCTACATGCAGTTCAAATTACAGCGGCATTCATCGCACTTCCCACTACAAAAAACATGCGATTTCTAATTGCTAACGCTCTTTCTAACTCCCGAAAAGAGTCGAAAGCTGCGCCACACGTACTCGGAGTGTGCACATCGTTCGTTTTGCGTCAAAGCCGACATTTACTACGTAATTACAGCTTCCAAAACGCATGAGAAGCACTGACGCCTCCCGTGCGTCATATCTTCTCATCCTCGCTCTAGGTATAGCGTGTAGTCGCTGCTCAGTGCTCAACAATAACGTACGTGGACGTGGTTGATGAAATGCGCGTCACGAGAACGCCAGTATATTGGAGGCAGAGGCACAAAACAAACCTTGTTTACATGTATGCATCGTAAAACAAATTTAGCGATGCTGGCGAGTGCTTCAGCACAAAATACAACGTTCGAGGCCTGTGAAGTGCTCTCTCGACTTCCATGGGACCTCATCAGACATAGAATGACGTGAACTCAGTCATTGGGCCCGACGCCGACGCATTGATTGAACACGAGACGCAGCCGAAGGAAGACGCAGCAGTCGCGTCCAATTTGCGTCTGGATTAGTTCAGTTACGGAACTGCCCATACACGCCGTTTCCACGAGCAATACCGCAACACCTCCCTTAGGTGGTTGAGATTGGCTCACCGGGTGCTCGGCGGGTAATAGACACATCGGTACTTTTTTTTTTGAGTAGGTATTTACGAGGTGCACTTTCAATGCCCCGGGACGAACCCCTGCCCGTTTTGATCTCCATGAGCCTCGTACCGGTGCGTGTTCGTGTGATCGTAGTGCGTAGTGCACGTCAAAAAAAAAAAAAAAAAAAACGTGTCGGAATGCAAAAGCATTCCTATACGTAGCGTAAATTCCTCCAAGCTGCACGCCACGCTGAGCCCGGTCGGGCTAGAGCACTATATAGCTCCTACGGAGCAGAGTAGCGCAATCCTTGGAACACCGTGTTTTGCCGACAACATGGCCGACAGAGCGGCTCGGCGCGAGTCACGTGGTACTCAGGGTTCCAGGAGGCGGCCCGCCCTATGGGAGAATACATGGAGATCGACTTAACACGGCTGATTAAAAAATGAACGGCGAGTTCACACTTTTCAAAACTAGTCTGTCGTGAAGTTAGTAAAGCACTAAACACTTTGTCAAAGTTTTAATAATATCGGATGCGTGTGCAAATTTTGAGAAGGCAATTTCCAAGGCAATGGCGTTTGAAGCAGACGATTTTTGCTCGCAGCGGAGATGGGCGTTTTGGATTGGCCGGAGCGGGTCACGTGAATGGAGTGACGTCGCCGTGTCGTCTGCTGCATGATGCCGCTCAAGCAATTTTTAAAAAAAAGTCAGGTCCTTGCGGGGCACAAAACTTAGCGCAAATTATTCTAAAATGTTCCATTATTATGTCAAAAACGATTGCCATTCCGTATATTCCCACAATACTGAAGAAACAACGATTTTCTCACGTTCTCCATGCATTTCTGACCGCAGTCGGAACCTCCGGGAGTTCGCCGCTAGTCGCCGAGAGGCGGCGTTCTAGATTGCGCTACTCTGCTCCGAAGGAGCTATTAGCCCCGAGAAGTTCGCGTGGCGCCCCCTTACGGCGAACCGGGGTGACGTCACGGCGAGGAGAGAATTTTTCCCCGACTCGCCCCGCTCGCCCTGTGGAGGCTGTAACGACGCTAGCTGTCGGCGCGCTCGTTTCTATTTAATTTTTTTTAGGCGTGTTTTCCGTAGGAAGTGTAAATTTTTATATGAGCCTTTATTTAGGTATGGCCTGTAGCTACAGGCGAAACTTCAACCAACATTTTAAGCATGCTTGACAGGGCAGGCAACGCATGAATCGCAGCTGGTATATGAAAATAAAGGAATATGGCCACAATTACAGGAGCATCATTATAGATTTACATCTCGCACAATAAAGGCCGTTGATGGTCTGAATGAATTGGCGGGTTATGTATACTTTTTTTCTTTTGTATCTCTGTTTTTTAAACAAGATCGCCGAAGCAGAAAAGCTGCATGCTCCTCGAGCAACATGCTAAATGCAGTCTCGGCCATGGGGAGAGAATCAAAAGTAAGACAGCCCAAGTGCAGGAGCAAAGTAAAAAAAAACAAGGAACATTTATTATATACATTGCTCGTATTTAACCTTTGCTGGATTCGGATAGTATTTCAAAGGACTACACGGGTGGTATTTGTGGACTTGTTTACATCAACCTTCAAGTAATGTATAACAAACGTAAGCGAAGATATCTAGCTCGTTATTAGTCCCTTAAGCCCTAAAATTGAGATTTTTCTTAAATCGAATTGTCCTGAAGCTAAAATACCAGAAGCTTTCCTCACGCAGACTGTCGCCCTTCACAGGTTCCACATTTTCTGCTTCTAGTGCTGCATCTACCGCTGGACAGACGTTCGAATGCTTGCTTTTACTCCTGTTTTCCTCTGTTGTCAGAGTCCAGCTGTAGGGAGTTTGGAGGCTGAGGAAGCTTTTGGGGACCTGCAGCAGTCTCTTTTAATCGGAAATGACAATTCAGACTAAACGGTGTATTTTTTTAATACCCAAGGCTGGAATAAAGAATGTCCGGAAAAAGTATAGACATTCCAAATTATGGCACTATTGCTGTGTATATTATGGGCAGTTCAATACATATCATACAGGCAACTGGGGGCAATTCGGCCGTTTTTGCTGCTACCGTACAAACTAATTTTCAGTAATTGTGCATCTGCTAAGAACTATGCCTGCATACGTGTATAAACTATATAATTAATTCACGAACAAGCTAAATTTATGTAAAACAGCCCTGTTCCACGAGCATTTCAAAGATCATCAGACGCAGGGCCTTTAAAACATCTGCGAACCAGCGCATGCAGAGTGGAAGCGCAGAGTCGGGGTCGCGAGCTAATTTGCCGACCACCCAAAGGCCCACGATATAAATGCCACTTCAAATGCCTTGAAAGCGGGATGTTAATCTCGTCCTAAATCATGAACAGGCAAGGAACAGAATTCCAGCGTCTGAAACACTTGCGCCACCGCTTCACTGCCCTCGCCTTGTGTCGTGTGGATGGACGGGAAGGTTCATCGGCGGAATTGCCTCCTCCGATAGCTGTCGGGGTTTGTAACCCAATTTTAAAGGTAAAAGGGACAAGCAGGCTTATAAAATGTACGGAAGCACGTCAATGTCGACCTAACTCAACGTCTTCTACACCGGGTAAACGAAGTCCAGCTCCTCAAAGAGCTTGCGGCACACAACGTCAAACCAGGAAACCGGTGCTGGGAAGCGAGCCCATGCGAGATGGCGGAGCGGAGTCCTCCCCCTGATGTCACGGTACACCTCACCCAATCAGGGCGCGGCGACCGCAGCGACGCTAGTGTTCGCTCTCGGGGCTAATATAGTGCTCTAGGTCGGGCGACCTGTGCGTACGTTGCCCGGGCGGGCTCTGCTGCCGGTCGTTCTGCAGAGCCCGGCCACTCTCTCCCTCTTACCGGCTGCCGGGCCGCTCTGCCATGGCATTGGGGTGGCGTTCCTTGGAACTATGCCGCGCGCCAGCAAATGGGAGTCTATCCACCAGTTCGGTGCTACAGACTACAGGCTTTACTCCATCGGACAGGGGAATTTAGGTGCCATTTGGCGCGGCTTCAAAAGCTAATAACGCCGGTTCGTCCCATGGGACAGTTAATGCATTCACATTAAAATCCCAGGCTAGCGGTTGTACTGCACTGGCTAAATCTCTCATCCACAGCTTAGAGACAGGTCATCCGTTGAGGCGTACCAACTTCAAAGCTGTCTAAACATACAAGCAACGCAATTTTATACTCCGGGGCCGGTTTTTGTAGCGTAAAAAGCGATTGCAGCACAGTGATATGCGCGCAGCTGTCGAAGGCCGGGACCTTCGTGTTTCGTTATACCAAAGGGCGTCGTTCTGTAGACATTTGGAGCTGCGCTAGACGAGTTTTTCTCACCAACTGCTCGATAACAATGCGATTTCAGAATAGACTGCAAACCGCAGCGAGAGCGAACATTCATTCCGAGTCAAACTCGGAAAACCTGAAATGGAGACCTTTGAAATGATTCGGCAGCTTATGGCGAAAAATCAGTGAGGCTTACGAGGTGCTTTGGGTGGCCCTCACGCTTGAAGCATGGCAGAACATCACTGGGAGACGAATGAAGGCAAGGGAAGTTCGCCCTAGCTCTCTTCGTCTTTAAGCACCTTGCACGCCTTTCGAAGAAGCATTCGGATCGCGGTTGCACGTTGTAATAATAATTGGGGTTGTGGGGATATTTATGCAGCGTGTCAGCCATTTAAAGTTGCGACGAATCACACGCTGTAGATGAGCAATTTAGCCAGTGCAGTACAACCGCTAGCCTGGGGTCTTTAACGTGCACCACGCAGTAGTGATACACGACCCGCATGCCGGTACGATGCTCATCCAGATCGAAACGGGCAGGGGTGGGACTTGAGCCCAGGATCCCTGGGTTCTGCAGCGCGAGCTTTCGCTCCACGCGCGTCGAGCTGGGTGTGCGCTTTAGCCCACTCGGCCACCGACCCCCCCAGGTGCACGTTGTGGAACTGCATCCCCGTGAGCTGTTTTGCGGAATTGCATCCCCATGTGCTGTTTTCTACAAATTAGCCCTGAATATAAACACCTATCTTTTAGAGCGCAGCTCTTAGGCGCCCGTTTCCGGCTTGCGCGGCGTCGCCGTCGCCATCGGCTACGCCGTCGTCGTAACCGCGCGGTGCACTGCGGGACGCGTGACGTCACTGATGACGTCATCAGTGACGATGACGACATCACGATGACGTCACACGTGACGTCACAAGGACCACCAGTGACGTCACGTGACGTCATCGTGACGACGTCATCGTCATCGTCACGGATTAAGTTATCAGTGACGTCTCCAGTGACGTCATGTGTGACGGCACTAGTGGAAAAAATTCCCCGCTAAATGTAGAGGAAAAAATTTCCCCGCTAAAGTTAGGGGAAAAAATTGCCCCGCGAAATTGCCGCCAAATTTACACGCGATGCTCTCAGCAAAGAGGTGCATTTTCTGCGACTTGCGTTAAGCACACGTCGATCCACACCCATGTTAGTACTTAGTAGTGGGAAACTTTCCACCTTCTCCGTACCCTTCTCTCCTCCTCCTCAAGAGCTGCGCTCTAATTCGGCGTTACAGGGGATTGTAAACATCTTTCATCTTTTGTCCGACAACAAAAATAGACAGAAAAACACCGACGGGGTGAAACATTTGGGTCACGCGCATGTTCGTTGCAGGTTTGGGTATTCCATCCCCGTCTACTGTTTTCTACTAGTAAGCCCTGATTATAAACACCAAATTTTTTGCCCGACACTAAGAATTAACACCGAAAAACACCGACGAGGCAAAGCATCTGGATCACGGGCATGTTCCCTGTAGGATGGTGAATTCTATCCCTGCGTACTGTTTTCTACAAATGAGCTCTGATTAAAACACTGAATTTTTGTCCGACACCAAAAATAGACACCGAAAAACACCCGCGGGGCAATGCACTTGGCTTACGGGCATGTTCCCTGCAGGTTTGAGAATTTCCTCCCCGAGTACTGTTTTCCACGAATAAACCGTGATTATAAACACCGATATTTTGTACGACACCTAAAACAGACACCGAAAAATACCGACGGGGCGAAGCATTTGGGTAACGGGCATGCTCCTTGCATGTTGGGGACTTCCATCCTCGTGTACTGTTTTCTTCAAATAGCCCCGATTATATATACACTGTTTTTTTTTTGTTTTTTTTCAAAACTAAAAAAAAAGACAACGAAAAAAAAAAAACGTGTATGTTGGAAAAATGAACCGCGAAAGGGACACGCCGCATTCAAAAGAAAATAAACCCCGAAAACACAGAACCCTATTTAGAAACAAGACCCGGTAGGGCACTGCGTGATGCACTGCATGGTCTTTCCCCGCGTGCAGGCTGGTGTTCCGGTGGAGTGACCTGTTCCTCATCCTCGGCTACTGCGCCCTGGCCGCCGTGGCGCTGTGGCTGTCCCTGAGCCGGATGCTGCCGCAGGCCGAGAAACTGCGCCTAGCCTTCCACAACACCAGCATCGCGGCCAGTCCCAGCGAGCTGCTCCTCGTCGAAGCGCCGGTCATCCTCACCCCCAACGCGTACTGCAGAGACATTGCCAAGTAAGAGCCCCCGAATAAAAAAGAAAGAAAACAAATAAAAGAAAGCGACGATTCCGGAGAAAAAACAAAAATAAAAAATGTAGATTTATCCGCTAAATTTAGCGGAAATTTAGTGTCACGTGACGACATGCTGCAACGTGACGTAACAGTGTCAAGGGAAGACTCTGTGAGCTGCTGAGTGTGCAGCGCGTCGGCTGTCACCGCAATTTATTTGCAGAACACGGCAAAATTCAACCGTAATTTTTCTTTTTGCACCTAGTTTACTTTTTTTTAACAAACTGTCTTTACATTTCATGGGCTGCCTTGTTGTAATTAGGAGTAGGGTTGCGTGTTTTCAGTAAGCGCCGATAGACATTGAAAATTAACTCCCGAGTCGGTTTATATCGAAATCAGGGAAAACCGGAAACTCCAAACTAAAACTCTCCTCAAATTAAAAAAAAAAAAAAAATCCGAAGAACGAAATGAGCATTATCTACAATTTTATTGCGCGTTCAACCCAAATAAACCCGGCATTAAACTGTCCGCGAGGTGGCTGTATCTTCCTTCGGAACCCACGCCTCTCATTTCGTTTCCTTACTTTTATCGGTATCGGGACGTTTTCCAAGTGTTCCAGTCACCCGCATGTTCCGTGGAGGTCGGAGAATTACGTATTTCCTTCATCACGAGTTCCGGCAAACACCGATTTTCGGCCCGATCCCCGAAATTCAAACGAAAAACGTCGAATCCGTATTAACCCCCCCCTCCCCCCCCCCCCCCCCCCCCCCAAGAAAAAACAACAGCAATAATAAAAACGAATTCCCAAGAAAGTAAACCTTCGGAAAACACAAAACATTAGTTTATTTTTTTATTTAACATATTTTAAGTTTCCTGATTAGGACATTATATGAGGGGGGACACAAATTTTGGCTATACACAATACAACATGCTATAACGCACTTACTACGCACGAAGGTATAAGCAGAGTTATCCACGGCGCTGCGTGTTTTTCGTATTGAAGACCCTATAATTCTGAATTCTCAATGGAGGCTCTGATTGCCGCAGGAATGTCCTCGGTATGGGCGGAAATGCCGTGGACGCGGCCATCGCCCTCAGTCTCTGCAGCGTCGCCGCGAGTCCTCAGTCCTGGAGCCTTGGAGGCGGAATCGTTATTCTCTACTACAACAGGTGAGCTCAAGACTTCGCTGGTGCGCAGAACCGCGAGCAAAATTTACGAAGTCCATACATGACTTCTGGTCAGTTTTCTTTAAAAAAAGATAGTAAAAAATGCAGTAAAATAGGTATTTGCAAAATTAGAGGGGCCTCTTTTTTACTTGTAACCCCCCCCCCCCCCTCCACGCACCCACATACACCCCGCCCCTTTTACCTTCTTTTAACTACTCAACTGATGCTAGTGTCGGGACCTCTAACACACTTTGGCAGGACCTCTTTATCTAATAATCTAATTAGGTATATCGGCATTTCCCTGCATTTCCGATTAAATCTATAGTTTTATGGTCTTGAACACAGGTATTGCATAATATATTATTGTTTACCAGATTTGAATAGCTGGGGCGGTCGGTTTGTCATTCAGAAATGAAAAATGCCAATCAACAAGAACAGCTAAACGCTAGCACACACGGCGCTTGACCCTCGTCGATCTCCGACAAGTCCTCACCCGTCTGATTTTAAAGTATAGAACGAGCTTACGAATATCATGTTTACAGAAGGTATAAATCTCAGAAATGTAGACGCAGCGCCGAGTAATTTACCGCCACCGAGTTTCATTCGGTACGCGGTTGCTCCGGTTCTTTCGTGACACATACGTCTCTGTGTTCTTGGAACTTATGACACGAGCTGGGGCGTTACTTTCAAGGCAAGCCATCTGTTTATAAATAATTATTGTAAAAAAAAAAAGAAAAAGAAAACTGAAGACGTTTATAATTTTTTTGTAAGGCCGATTTAGAGCGCAGCTATTGAGGAGGAGGAGGGAAGGGTACCGAGTTGAGGGTATGCCCCTCCTTCCCCTCCGTACCCTCCCCTCCTCCTGTCCTGCTCCCCTGCCATTTAACCAGAAAATTTTCCCCCGAGATTTAGCGGGGAAATTTTTCCGATAAATCTAGCGGGGAAATTATCCCGCAAACTTTAGCAGGAAAATTTTTCCGCTGAATTTAGTCGAGAAATGTTCCACTAAATTTAGCGGGGACGTTTTCCTTAAATGCAACGCGCGGTCAGGCCCCGTTGCATTATTCCCTAAATGCAACGCGCGCGTTTACGCCGACGCCGACGCCGACGCCGACGCCGACGCCGACGCCGACGCCGACGCCGACGCCGACGCCGACGCCGACGGCGACGGCGACGGCGACGGCGACGGCGACGGCGACGGCGACGCCGCTCAAGCTGGAAATGGACGCCTAAGGACTGCGCTCAACAAAGGCGTCAGCCATAGTATAATAATTTGCTAAAGTTGTGTTTGTTTTATGGTCACTTATACAGCTTACAAAACGCAGGGCGTGGGGATTGTCGAGCATCTTAGTATCGTTCGTCTGCCAATGAGGTTGGGGCATGAGAACGCCTAAGGACCAATCACGAAGCCAGAAGTGTGATAGACCACGCCCCGCGTTTCTTAAGCAGTCGGTGACTCAATTTCGTGCGTTCCTTCATGTCAATCATGATTCCCGTGCAGGACCTCCAAGCAGGCGAACGTGATCGACGCACTGACGGCTGCCCCTAAAGCGTTGTCCACCGAGAGATTCCACCAGATGCAGCTCCGCGGTCTCCGAGGTATAGTTTTCTCGTACTCTCAAGCTGAATTCGTCGTCCAAGTAGTTAGAAGAGCAGGCCTGCTCCTCCTCCCCCCTCCCCCCGCCCCTCTCCCAAACGTCACCACTAGTGGGCCCACGCTGCGCCTCCTATAGCTTGCGTCAGCGTCGCCGCCAGCGCGTCGTTCATGCGTCTCAGAACGAGCGCGACGCTAGCTCGTGGCGACGCCAAGTCGGACGCGTCTTCCGCTTGGGGTGGGTCGGCGGTCCACCAACGATGCCGTCATGAGCGGGCCTTGTCCTCCAGGTGATATTGGCTGGGCGTGGCCCGCGAACAGATCGAAAACGTCCGGTGATACTTGCTATAAAAAAAAGAAAAAAAATTCGTCCACTTTTAAAGGGATACTACAACGAAATTTCGGCGCTCATTTTTTGGTCTATATGTGTTCAAAAAAGCAGCATCACATCGAACATACCAATATCTTGTTAAAAAAGTCACGAAAAGGAATTTTAAAACGAATTAAACGATTAGCAAAGAGCAGCTGGCGGATGTCGCTAACGCCTCGCTTGTAATGCCCGTCTTGGAACCTTGACAGCTAGTGACGGAGGTTGTCTCGTCTCCGGCCACGACGAGAGAAGAGGGGCAGGAGGAACTCCCCTCTTCCCGAGGATGCCTTTTGTGTGTCGCAGGAGTCGCTATTGTCCCCCTACAAGATTACAGAAGATTAACCCGTCACTCAAAATTCGTACAAAAGCAGCCGCTTCGGTGACTGGAACGACTAGGCCATCCTCTCGACGTCAGCCTCGCCGTAGCTTTGCTCGTCTTGAGACGACCTACGTCACGATTGCGTTGGATGTCACGTGGTCTCCGCTGGGCCTTCTCCGAGCGCTTGCCAGAGTGGGCCGTTTATAACGAAAAATACAGCCACCAGACTCAAAATACAAACGTGCGATTGTCATTTACGGATATTGTGGATCATATTCAACCTATTTTTGAACACGACGGGAATATTTCGAATTTCGTTGAAGTATCCCTTTAAGTTGAGTTTGCAGCCAGTGCCACAAGCCCGAGAGCACGAGGTCGCTGCTCTGAAGCGTTCTTTTGCAGAACAAGCGCTCGCTCTAGAAATGCAAATCTCAAAGCCAGGAGTGCGGACTAGCTCGTGCATGTAGCTTAATTTGGTTGCAGTCTCAGCTTAAGGGTGAACGGAGTATAGGAGAACCAAATGGTGATTCCATCCTTAGCTCGGTGCTTTCCTCTACTTTTATTACAGAGCGACATACGAGCAACTATACACGGTGTTTACGAAAAAAAAAATTATAGTGTTTTTTTTTCATCGCAAAAGTAAACTGCGCATCGCCGAACGCTCATTTTCCGCCCAGAGGTAGTGCTAAAGGTCCGAACAAGATGCCAAAGTTTCAGCTCGAACCGATATCTTATTCAGAAGTTAGAAGTGATTTTCTGAAATTTTCAATGGGAAAATGGCGGCCGACGGAACTCTATGGAGCCGAAAACGGGCGAAAACAGGCTCCATTTTCTCATTGAAATTTTCAGAAAATGACTTATAACTTGAATCCCTGTTTTTGCAAGCCACGAAAATGATCTCTGCGACTTTCCTAGCCCATAAAGTTATCCTCTTTATGTCACAAAAAATAAACAACTGAAGCTCTAGCAGTATTTTTTTTTATTTTAATTTTACATTGGTTACGGTATTTTTAATAGAAAACGTGCATTCATTTTGTTTGGTTGAATTTCGTTCTGCTTTCTCTTTTCCTCATTTCTTGTCTCTCGCCCGCATCTCTGAGAAGTAAACAGATGTCAGCAAGGATATGATAGGCTAAAAGGGAAGATGTGACATCGAGCGGGCAGTCCCGCGGTTCTGAGCATACAGATTCAGGACAATCTGAATGCGGGAAGCAGCACAACCTTAAACTCCAGGGGTGCTAATAATAATTAAAAAAAGGTGCTAACAAAAATGAACAGATTGAGTGTTCTATCGCTATCTGTCGAGGTGTTGATCAGCCGTAATTTGGAACACGGCACTTTATATTGTTTTTATATTTCTTGCCTGTGCTCTCTTACTGAGCACACAATTTTCAACGAATTATCTGGTCTTTCCGTCGTTTCACCGCTGGCAGCTTACAGATGTCACCATCGTGAGACCACTGTCGGTTGCTGCAGGAAGAATCAAAAGCGATTGCTTTTAACGCAAAAGCGTTAAAAAGCGAAATTTCGATTTTGAAAATAAGGCCGCAGAAGTGTTGCACGGGACGCTACGAACTCCAGAACATCACACGTACATCGATATCTCAAACGGATGGCCGCACTTTCGGAAAAGAAGGGCGCGATCAAGCGAGGTCTTTGACGTCATTGTCCTCCGGGAGAATTTGAGAATGAGGGGAAGCGGCTTCGCTTCTCTCCTCCTCGCTTCGGTTCTCCAGCTTGACGGGACGTAGCGGAGGAGAGAGAATGGGAATCGTGACGTGACTTGTCTCGTCGGCCTCGCCGGCCGTGTTCAGTCGCGGACTTCTTTTCCAAAAATACGGCGGTCCGTTAGAGATATCGTTGTATGAGTGATGTTTTGGGGTTTTACAGCGTTCCGCCTATCCGTCCAACCTTGTTTTGTGAGATCGAAATTTCGATTCAGTATCCCTTTGGGGAGCTCGTGTCGCAAAAAAGCCGGCGTCGGTGGACCGACAAAATCTTGATTGGTCGATAGGCTCATGACGTCAGTCACGTGACCTCGCGCGGGAATTTTAGACAGCCCACAACGCTCACGTGAAGCCTGACGTCACGCGTGGAATGAAAGTGATTAAAACATGATAAAGTGATTTACTTGCCCTGAAGAAAAAATTGTAGGAGTTAAGGTGGGATTTGAACCCACGGTTGCGGGTTCAAAGCAAATCCCACACGCTACAGACTAGGCCACGCAGATTTGTTTTTCTTTATTGGACTAGGCCACGCAGATACGCTTGCTTGCTTTCGCATTCCACTGTTAAAGGTGAAGCTTAAGCATCTTCCTGTAATTTTTTTACGTATTATGTACCCACATTTTAACTTTAATACGTAGCACATCTGTTGCACAGTAGTATTATAATCGTTTCTCGTGTTATGAGGTGTACGTGATCCTTGATTGAACAGCGCTTATACAGTCTGTTGTATGTTCACGATAGTAAGGCAATCCCCTCCCACGACGATTTGGGGTCGCCATGATTGGCAATTTCCTCTTCTCCACTCACCACATTCCCAGCGTTCGCACTGCTAAAGTGGAAATAGTAGGGGCTTTGTGGGAGGAGCGTTTTCTGCTATTCTAAACATACGGCGAGATATTGGCGACGTACGCGACCAAGAGTGTCGCTCTGGTGGACCTTCCACGATTGGTCAAACGCTGAGTATGACGCCTTGAGTATGATGAATTCACGTCTATTAATGGGGGTCGCAGGACTGAGAGGCTGCCAATTTTATCGGTATTTTCTCAAAGGGGCGCTAAACCACTTTGTGAGACAGTCTATCTATGATCCTAACTCATTTTATGGGCTGTAAGAATCCTAAAATAACTTTCAGCCTTTGCACTCTGGTGAAGGAGGAGGACCAGCGAAGTTGTACTATGGTGAGAATGAAGTAATCAAGCCAGAGTGGAAAGGCTCGAAAGGTTGCCGCCATCTGTGAGCGACGGCGGCAACCAGACAGCCGCCAAGCCGGTTTTCTGGTTGCCGCCGTCGCTTATATATGGCGGTAGTTATCCAGAGTTCTGTGTCATCAGGTAATTTGAGGACGGACACGATCCAGGGGAAACTAGCCCTTAACAGCTCCGCTGTAAAACCAAACGTTACATTTTTGCGTGGCTGATTTCTCTTTTAAGATCGGTATATCAAAGATAGATTGTCTCGGAACTATCAAAGACACCAGAGGGCCCTATTGTTTTTTGTGCTGGCGCCCTCTGGTGTCTGGGATAGTTACGAGGTAATTAATCTTCGATGCCGATTTTAAAAAAAGAAATCGGTCACTTCTGAATGTAATGTTTGGTTTTAAGGATGTTTTAGAGCCGGCATCAAAGACAGATGACCTCAGAACTATCACAGACACCCGAAGGCCGTGTCCTTCTTCGTGAACGGCGCCCTTTGGTGTCTGCGATTGCTCCTAAGTAATCGATCTTTGATATCGATTTTAATAGAGACATTGGCCACGCATAAATGTAATGTTGTTGTGGTTTTTATGTGTTTTTTTACTTTGGAATCCTAGAAGAGCCCCCAAAATTAGTTTTGACCATAAAAAGACTATTGCAGAAAGGGGTTTAATAAGGGCGCGACGACCCCAAGCTTCCACCGTCCTCTTCATATACACTATCGAAATCGGCACTGGCAATTCATAACCTTGTTCATGACATCACAGATAGGAGCCATGTGAGGGAGCCACCGACAGTATAACCAGGCCATTTTTCTTTATTTTATTTTATTGACACAGATGCGGAATCAGTCGGCGTTCCGGGAACTCCGAAGGGTTTGGAGTTGGCCAGCAAGAAGTTTGGCAAGCTTCCCTGGGTCCGTGTGGTCGAACCCGTTTCCGACTTGTGCTCGGAGGGATTTAACGTCAGCGATGCTTTAGCTCGTGTCTTGAAAGCGCAAGAGAAGAGTATCGAACGCCGCCCCAGCCTACGGTAAGCATCGTTCTTCAATGACGCGTACTGCCTCATGTCAAGGGCATTGACCACGTCAGACCATAGGTGCGCTTGCTTGGACAATGTTGATGGATATTACCCTATTTTTTGCTTAATCAATGAGTATTTATTGCCTGCAGAGATACATACACATAGACAGGCCTGCCACAGCCACACCGGGGTTCACTGGCAGCGCCTGGCAGTCAGCGAAATACATAAAGCATGATACGTAATATAAGAATACACCAATGATAAAAAAGTCAAAATAATAAATAAAAAAACAGAACCAGGAAAGTCGCATTGCTTACCAATATTTATTAGGATTTTCTTGAGCCTATATTTCGTTCTTACGCTATATACTGTTTACTGAAGGGTAGTATGTTTAAAAACGCAGGTACATAGTAATTTCGAGATATCTCGCCAAACTTTGTCGTGTGTTCATAGCGCTGTTAGATATTGAAAGGCGCAGGTGGCATGCAACAAACACCATTTTGAGTAACCACGAAAAAGGAAGTGAATGAATTGTTCTAAGGAAAATCGTTGTAAAAATATTTGACACCTTTTTCATGGGTACGGTAGAAACATAAAGAACACTACGCATTTTCAACACCACAATAGCAAAACATCAGTGTACTTCAAGCGTTACTGCGGGCGGCGGGCCATGAAGGGAAGCGGCATTGACACGCATTTGGAGGTTCGCAAGTTTCACCGCGTCTTTCTTGTCTGGGAAACTTCTAAAACCCTGGACAAAAAAAAAGCAAAAAAAAAACAAGGAAACTTACAAAATCTTTTTTTTTTTATTTAAGTACCTCTGAAGAACCTGCTGGGGCATTACACAGAGGGGAGCATGATAAGAATCATTCGAATAATTATGCAAGATCTATCAATGAAAAAAAAAAAAGATCACCTCAAAGGAATTAACAAAACCTTAAATTCGCAATCAGTAATTACAAGCTCCAGCGCCCGCACAAACACACACACACACACACACACACAAAACAAAAAAAATTCAAGTCGATAATTACAAGACAAATTCACAATAGATAGGCACGGTCATTAACGTGCACACATTGGAATTATGCGTAAAATAATCACAAGTGTTGCTGTCAATTCAGTGCGAAACATGCTTACAAGAGGTGGGGCATCGCGAGTTAGGCAGCAGGGACATGAAGTGATCGTGATTTCTGGTCAGAGCTATTTCAGTTGCCAACTTATTCCAGTCAGTCGTGACTGGAAGAAAGCCCCCCCCCCCCCCTTTTTTTTTTCTGGGAGATGTAAGCAAGTTAGTTCTCGCGAAAGGAATTGAAACTTTGTTAGGGTGATCAGGAAGGGGAGAAAATTAGCGGAGCTAATAGGACGTAATATTGATGAAATTCGGATGAGCCATGAGAAAGAAATTGGAAAAAAGACAACCTCGCGAGATACCTCCTTTGATTCAGCGCCAATGAATCGATGCAATCCTGAATATGTTTTCAGTATGAATCGAGTTGCCTTGTTTTGTATAGATTCAAGGCTGTCAATTCTATTTTTTTAGGCGGGTTTCAAATAATGGATGCACATTCTAATTTAGGCCCAATGACAGTAGCGTACGCAAGAAGTTTAGTCTCCACCATTGCCATAAACATATGCCTTGTTAAGAAACCTAATGTTTAATTAGCACTCTTACCGATGTATTCTATAGGGGTATTCCAGGATAGGTTTGGAGTCAGGTGAACTCTTAAATATGATCTTACATTTTTTTAGGTTTGAATCTATAATTTCGTAATCGTAATGAAGCGTTTAAATACGGCTAGTAAATGTCATATTTCCCGTTTTTTTTCCACATTTATTTACATCTGCCAAGTAATACACCATGAAAGTATTCTGGCCAAGTCGTTTTGAAGAGCAAAAGAGTAATCTTGATCAGATATTGCCTGGTAGACCACACAGTCGTCCGCGAATAAGCGAATGTTGGACGAAAAGTCTTTCGGTAGGTCATCTATATACACTAAATTACACGACGACATAGAGGCGCGTAAAAAACGTTATAATTGCCCTAAACAACCCCCCCCCCCCCCCCCCAAAAAAAAAAAAACAAAAAAAACTACAAGGCTGGACAGTTCAAAGCTGCATATAGCCTCACTTTTCCTCATCTAACGCACTCAAGCCAGCAATCGCGCTTTTCGCAGAGACCTGTTTTTGGTCAACGAAACTGGAAAGCTGCTACAGGAAGGAGATGTATTCAGAAGACCCGTCCTGGCCGCGACGCTGAAACGGCTGGCGCAGTACGGAGCTGCAGACTTTTACAGCGGACTCTTATCCAAGAACATCCTCACAGACATCCGATCGAAAGGTACGGATTGTCGGTCTTTCGTAAATTCCGTATGGAAAGGGTTAACTTGGGTAACATTTCCAAGGATTCCTGTGGAACTTCTCTCCTATAGCTCATTGTGGTACTCTATGTTTTTGCCATCACGAGTTACTTGAAGTAACTGGCGAGTGGTTACGGAAAGCATAAATTAAATAAAGGTTAGACTTTGAGAGACTGATATGTGCCCTTTTGCCACATTTAGGGATATCGTCTGCGTTTCTGCATTAATAACAACACTACAATAATGACTAAGCATATCGTTTTATGTATTCGTAAGACGCATTTAAGTATGCAAATTTTAACCTGTCTCGAGACGTTTTATATGAAGTAGTTTGTCAGTAAATAATTTGTGCATGTATCTTTAAAACCTGTTTACATATAAATATTTTATTGTAATTTTTAATAGCATGTGCACATCTTGTAAGCCTTTCCTAAAACAAATCAAACAAAATATCACCAAGTGCATTCGTCTAAATTAAATTGACGGCTGTGCAAATTAGCATAGCCGTCAATACCCTGGCAACGTCCACGCCTCGAACTTGTGATTTTTCTATCTCCTGGAGAAAATCCCCCACAGCGTTCACATATAGCTGAATGCTGCTCCTCCAAAGAACATGGCTTTCGCGTATATTTTTCACATAAATATAAAAAGAAATATGACCCGGGTCATCATTATATGAGCTAACGTGGAAACACCCCATTTCGGACTATATGCCGGGTGTGGTCTATTATCCGTTAAATATGGTAGTTTATATTCGTGATAAAAATGAACACTTTTTGCGGGGGAGGGGGGACACGCTGCAGAGGTTTGCAGACCCGACGCGCTCTTGCAGAACGCATCCGTTGTGCAAAAGAAGATGCTCCCAGTATGCGACAGATAATTAACGAGGCTGCGAGTGCCTGTCTTCTTCCAGCTGCGCGTGGCTTCCGGCGGACGCGGTACGGGACGCATTCCTGTACCGTCTGACGCAGCTGTAGCTCTCACAGGAATGGCGCCATCGCTGGGTAGGCATATGACACGGTACGCGTACTCGTCGTGTAATGAGACATTTCGTTTTAAAAAACATCGTGCTTTGCTGCCTAAAAGAAGCGAAGATAAATTTCCCAACAAGACTCGGCCTGATAAATTCGGCGAGCACAGAATATGTCGCGCGTGCATTACCCGTACGTTATGATTTGCCCCGAACACATGAGCGACGAAAACGGACGTTAAGCGGCGGTTACCATAGCCATTGCCGCGGACGCTGTGACGTGGACTTGTAGGGTGCATCCACGTCACAGCGTCCGCAGCGGTTGCCATGGAAACCGTAGCGCGGCGCCCGTTTCCGTCGCTCGTAGGGTTTGGGCTCTTTATGGCCATTGATTACGGGGAGCTTTGGGTGGTTTTGAACATGTTGCACGTACGACAGATTGGCCTACCCTCTGGGTTCATCAAAAGAATCGAGACAAATTTAGATTTATTCAGGAGGGGAGTGTGTGAGGCATTTAATGACAAGTTTTCGTGGGTTTTGCTTCCTTTCCGAAGGTGCGTGTGGCATTCTCGAATACGCCCGCTGAGCTATCCTCTGGTGCATTATAGCAGTATGATCCCTCCCATGGCGTCGTGAAATCACGTGGGGAGCTGGGATTCGTCATTCGGGCGCCAGGAGAGCGTGCGGGAGGTCGCCTGTTACCGCAGGCTCCCTTAACTCATATTGCTTCCTCCCCTTTGCATCCTCCACCTTGTACGGCGCAAAAACGTCTGGCTGCGGATCGCACCGTTGGGGGTTCGGTTCTCGCTGCGCCGCTTAATTGGTGATTCTCGCAGTTTACGGTTCACTACACTTAGTTATGCTTAGGTATATGCTTAATTATGACCGCCGTGATTATGACTAAGTATATCATTCGCTCTGCGTTGTGTGTTTATGCATTGCCTGCAATGGGCTGTGTGGGCTTAACGTCGTCTTGGCACGGGTGTAACAGATTTTCGTTACACTTGAGTGTAACGCTTTTCACATTCTGTGTCGAAAGTGTTTTGTGTTCAAACCGAGAGGGAAAAAATGCAGGATAGGGGAGAATTGCATCCTGTGATTTTTCGCACTGTCCTCATTACAATACATTACCCTGTGCCTTACAAATCGTTTTTTTTTTCCTCTTTTTATCCAACAACTAACTTTAAACTATGAACACCAATAGAAGTCCTTTGTCGAGGTTAGAGTGCCAAGGAAGCCAGCTCTAACTGATGCAGCTGTGTGCCGTGTGCGTGCGTAGATCAGACCCTGAGACCCCAGGAACCCGTGTGGGAATTCGTTCACGGAGACGCTCTATAGTTATTTACTACCTTGCATACACGTTTTTGCTCAACGATTCGCTGAGGTTATACTTCTTAGCAGTGTACGATGCACCGGAAAACGAGAAATATATTCATGTTTGGGTACAATCGTTGCGAGCTGCAACGATGAGGTAGATGGTGATATAGATTCTCAGGGATAGATGATGATATAGGTTAGCCAATCCGTAGATTTTACATATATTTTCAAGCAACCCGTAGTTTTATATCTACGTATATAACGTCGCAATGAACATGTCACTGCAAAAATGTTTGGTAACGTACGTTTGTGAAAATTTTATTATGCTGGTCAATTTGACTCCATAAAATCTTGTAGCTCCGTTTAATGTAAAAAAAAAAAAAGAAATGCGGATTCCCTGAGAATTAAGGCGCCAGGTCCAGTCGTATGCGACTAAGACGCACGTTGGGTGGAGGCTACTCATGTCCTGTTAATATGGAGATGTCGGTTTCACCCCCAAAGTCGGCCATAACGTGAGTCCAGAAATGTCGAAACTATTCAAAATGGGGGGGGGGGGGGGGGGGGGAGAGGGGAGAGGGAGGGAAGGAAGAGAGATTTTCCGTTTTCTTTCGCGCATTGCTCATATGAATATTTTTTTTAATGTCTGAATTGCGGTCGCTTCCCCTCCCCCTGTCCTGCCCCCCCCCCCCCCCCCTCTCCCGATTCCGATGGTCTGTGTGTGTCGTTCATGATAGTTTGTCAAATTTACATGTGTTTCAGGAATTTGTCCCCGAAAATGTTGTCTACTTAATATATCAAGGCGTCTATATCAAGCTGACAAGGCGTACGCCGTGTCGACTGCCCTTATCGAATGCAATGAGCGTTTAATAAACAATTGGCATCGCTGCTTCCACAACCCGCACTCGTCTTTACAGGCAGTATCTTGAATACCGACGACATGGGTTCCTACGAGGCCATCGCAGAGGGCGCCATCAAGGTGCCGGCCGGTGTGACCTCCTCGCTGCTGACGTCGCCCAGGCCGAGCGGCGGCCCTGCGCTGGCCATGGCAGCCTCGTTGTTCAAGGGCCTGGTGCCGCTGATGCGCACTCCGGACCTGGGTCTCCAGTACCACCTCCTGGTCGAAGTGTTCAAGCAGTCCCTCTCGCATCGGATGGACACCAGTCTGGCCTACTCGGACTCCCAGGTGAGCAAGCGTGGCAACGACAAAGTATAATTCGTTGGGGACACTTGTCACGAGCGATACAATACGCCATTTCGATAATAGCGTTCCACGCGCACCCATCTTCGTTGTCTACTGTGCTGTGGAACGCTTTCTGAGCATGCGCAGTAGCTCCCTACTGCAGAACATCAGACGCAGTGCATCTGTCTGCAGCCCAGCGGCTCGGCATTTGTCGCTTTGGTGCTGAGCGTTGAGAAGATTTATCATCTTATCTCCATAGTATTGGCAGTTTGGTATCGAGATTCGACAGATGCTCACGTGCTGCTGCGAAGAGCGAAATCTGCGCTCCATTCCGCCTTATCGTGGCGAATACATGGCTCGCACGTTTCGTCGTCGCACCATGTTGGTGGTCATTCCTGCTAGTTCTTGCCGAGAAAAACGAATTAGGTAGTGTGAAATGTATGGTACAGAAGTTAGACGCGCTCAGCAGCAAGGTCACAACAAGGAAGACGACGACGACACCGCTCAGGGTAACCCCGTTTTGGTTCTTCTATAATTATACTTCAATAGCCTGTAAATTGTGCTCCTCAGATCAGATTATCACGATCCCCTACGATCCCCTACCACCAGAGAAGCATACGATCCATATGCACAAAGGGCCTCCATCGAGGAGGCGAGAACATCTGCAGAAATGTCCGCCGCGGAACCGAAGACACAGATTGCCCTTGAACCAGACAAAGAGCAAGCAAGTCCATGCACGTTTTTGAAAGATGTTGATGAAATTCCGCTAATGGAAACCAGCTCTGAAGCAATCAACAGCTCCTCATTGACGATTCTGTCCATTCACAATGATGACGGCATAGAATCTGAGGACGGCGAATACGAGGTCGTACAAGGAAAGAAACGACGAAAGACGAGCAAGAGCGAAGCATCATCTTCCAAGGATGGCGCCAACCTGCAAGTAGGATGCACACTACTGTTTACCCCTACTGAGAATCACAAAGTAGACTCACTCAGCAGGTTAAAGCTCACAGACTACCTGAACAACGATGCACTAACCATGGTCACTGTTGTTCGGATTAACAAAGCCCGAAACATCGTTGCAGTTGTTGTGAAACGACCAGCATTCAAAGCCGAGCTCCTCAAGCTAAACAAGCTCTGCACAGTGCCCGTCAAAGCTTTTGTACCAAACGACCGCTCAAACTGTTTTGGAGTCCTACGCGACATTGATCTAGGTTGCACAGAGCACGACGTAAAGGCCCAACTTCAGTTTTCTATCGGCATAGTACAAGTTAAGCGACTTGGCAAAACATAGCCTGTCGTACGGGTAGCATTTGCAGGAAAACAGGCACCTCAGCAGGTCAAGGTGGGCCTTGTAAGAACCGAGGTCATTCCCTACAGAGCACGCCCCCTGCAATGCTATAAGTGCCACAAGTTCGGCCACATTGCAGCTGCGTGCTCATCAGAATCACAAGTATGCGTTCGATGTGGAGAATGCCATAATGGCATGTGTGAATCTAAACTCTGTTGTGTGAACTGCCAAGGAGAACATGCCTCAACGCAGCAGAATGTCCGATCAAGGCAAGAGAGACAGAGGTGACAAGATATAAGCTAGAACACAATACGACATTTCGCGAGGCAAAAGAGGCGATACACGCTAGGAGACAAACAAGCAGGCAATCGTCCCCGAAAGGAAAACATCAACAGAACACCAGCATCAAGGCTATGCCACCAGCAACTGCTGAAGAGTTCCCTCCGCTTGAAAACCGGAACACAACCACTACTCTTGATGATGCCACAACAGTCACACAAGAAGCTCCCCAAATATCATCATTTTGGGAGAAGCAAAGCATCAAAGCCATTACTTCACGCACACCTTCAGATCCAAGTGCGTCGGTATCAACTGAAGCAAGCAGTAGAATAGAGCCCACCTTTCTGTTTAAAGCGATAATCACGCTAGTGTTTACCACTCTCCGCAAAATATTGGCTTCAATATCATCATCATCTACGCTTCATCAGGTGATCAGAGCAATCCCTTCATTAGAGTCTCTTATCTCTATGGTATTCTAAACCATGATAGGGGACACTAATACAGTACCTACAGTTCGACCAACTTCATGCCTGTTTTTCCCTCCAATGCAATTGTAACGGATTGAACACACGACTTCCAGGGTTCTACGACGACATCATGGCTCAGGCAGTCAATGCTATGGCTAAGCAGGGACTCAGATTGTCAGACATCTTACACATAGTGGGTTACGCCTTCTACTACAACAGGCTTCTACATCCCCAACATGCGCGTTACAGCCGAAAAGTCATGCACGGCCCGGTAGCTTGCAGTCAACGTCCACACACACGCAGTGGCAGCCACCAATAAGAAAATTACGAGAAGCAACCAAGGCCAAACGCCAGTGTCCATCCTTTAGTGGAACTGCAATGGAATTTGGCAACGTTTACCGGAACTAAGAAAACACTTGCAAGATAACACCTACGACGCGCTCGCTATTCAGGAACCAAGAATACAACCGAACCTTCTCCGATTATCCGATTACATTTATTACCACGGCACCCCATCAAACGGAAGCGATGAACCAAAAACGGCCCTGTTTGTCCATACTTCGCATGCACCGATTGAACTCGATCTCAGTGACTTCAACACGGATAATTCTGAATTCGTAGCAGTAGAGATGGAGATCGCCAAAACCAAGTTAACCTTGGTCTGCTGCTACATACATCCCTCAGGGCATTGGGATCCTACTGTTCTCGTCGCGATACATGCCCGCACAAAGCATGCGATCGTATTCGCGGGGGACTTCAATGCGCATTCGGAAACGTGGGGAGACTCTAAAACGGATCAGAGAGGGAAAAACCTGCAACAGACCATCGACAATATGGGACTCAGAAACACTACGGCCGGAACACCGACATTCATTCGCGCCGGGGTACACGGGAGTGTGATAGACCTCACCTTGACATCGCCCAGCTTACAACTTCCCACCAAACCTGAACTGGACAGTTGGGGGAGTGACCACGTTCCAATCATCATAGGAAAACTTCCGAAGTCCAAGCTCAAAACATGCCACGTTGTTCACTGGGACAAATACCGGGCACTGCTCGATGAGCGACTCATGTCAGGGATCGATCTCACTGAGCACATCACCTCGCACGCACTTGAAGCGGCAACACAGATTGTACAAGTGCCCAGCTTGAGACCTAACCCGGACCTCAAGTGGCTCGAACTAAGAGCTCAGGGAAGAAGGGCCCAGAGAAGATCCTGGCGCACGGGCCGCCCCGAGGACGTCCTGAAGCACCGACGGTTGGACGCAAAGTTTAGGAGACACGGGAAGAAGCTAGCCCGACGCCAGTGGAGGCTCCTCTGCGGTTCACTTCACAAGCGCGCCGGCGGGAGCAAAGCCTGGGAAATGGCAAACGCACTCGCGAGGCGACCATCTCCAAGAACACCAGTGCTCAGCATTGGGCTTGCGCGAAACCTCACACCTCTCAACATCGCGGAGCTATTGGCGGACGCTTTTACCACTGCTCCTACCACACCAATAACAGACCAGGCTCCGCAAAATTGGAGTAGTTTCTGCCAGCCTACGGCACCTCCCATGCAAAGCCCAGACGCTGACTTCAAGCTACATGAGCTGCAAATTGCGCTGCGTTCATCTCCACGGCACCGATCGTCACTAGGATTAGATGGCATAACCAATCAAGCATTGAAAAACATCGATGAAATGTACCACCCTGCTCTGCTAGAATACATCAACACTATCTGGCGCACAGCACAGCTGCCCGATTCCTGGAAGAAAGCCGCCACAGTACCACTTCTCAAGCAAAACAAGCCTGCCAGGGAGATAACACCCTACAGTCCCATCTCTCTCACATCTTGCTTTGGCAAGCTGATGGAGAGAATGGTCCTGCGTCGCCTCGTTTACCATCTAGAGGCGACGCGAGCGCTTCCCGACTGCTTTGCGGGATTCCGACACCATCGATGTACCGCTGACGCCCTCGGGGACCTGATCAGCGCGCTCGAACAGGCGAAGGCACAAAAATGGTCCGCGGTGATGGTCTTCCTTGATGTAAGTACGGCTTTTGACGCCGTTCAGCACACAACTATCATCTCAGCACTAAGAACACTTGGCGTAAGAGGAAGGCTATTCCAGTATGTATGTGCCTTCCTGAGTGGGAGAACAATGCGTGTCCGTGTTGGGAGCCTCCTCAGCGAACCAAGAAAGATCGTCAGGGGAGTCCCACAGGGCAGTGTTATAAGTCCTTTGCTCTTCTCTCTAGCCATATCCTCCCTACCCACAGCAGCCAAAGTAGGCGAAAAACCCAACTACCCAATCAACATGGCGGTATACGCGGATGATGTTGCGCTATGGGCGACGTCCTCAAGTCACCGAAGACAGACAATGGTGCAGGAAGTGCAGCGCGCAATCACGAACACCATCTACAGACTTGCACAACTTGGGCTTAACACATCTGGCGAAAAATCGGTCGCTATCTGTTATGCCCCAAGAAGAATCAACAAGTTCAGGCCAAAGCTATTCATTGGCACGAAGCAGATCAATATCGAAACAACAGCAACGTATCTCGGGCTGAAATTTGACCAAAGGCTCACCTGGGGGCCAGCAGTGGAAGGTGTCATCCTAGCAATGAAAAAACACACAAACATCCTCCGATCACTAGGAGGCAACACCTGGGGCACGTCACAGGCAGTGATGCTCCAGATGTATAGAGGACTAATTCTAGCACGGCCTCTCTACGCATTGTCCTTTGTTACACTCCGCCAAACCCAACTCGAAAACATTGAAAGAGTGCAACGGGTGGCACTCCGTGTATGCTTGGGTGTCCCCCGCTGCGCGTCATCCCAACGTACACTAGTAGAGGCCAACATCAACACCGTCGCCAATGCACTACAACAACAAGCCTTGACACATCTGGTACGAATGAAAAATTGCCTCTCGACCACCGCATTGGCGAGAAGAATCGCGGCACGGGAAGATTCGGAAATTGGCAGACAAGCAGCTACACTTGTGGACATTGCGGGCCCACCACCTATCATCCCCAAGCTCCCAACAGGACACGAAGAACCTGACCCGCTCCTCGTCGATCTCCACATCGAGGACCTGCGAAGCAAGAAAACTGCAGCGACTACCACTGCACGGCAGCCCGCCGAACACCACCTCGAGCGGCATTACGACGGCTGGACGCGCATCTTCACCGATGGCTCTGTACACCCTACCGACAAGACGGCCACCGCGGCCGCGTACTTTCAAACAGAAGCGACCTGGCTCACGGAGAAACTCTTGTTTCACGCCTCATCGACGACCGCTGAGCTAACCGCGATTGGCCTGGCTGCGCGCGGCATTATCGCAAAGAACACCGGAACAAGAAGGTGGGTTATCCTCAGCGACTCCCAGGCTGCACTTGCGCTGCTCGGGAGCCTTCACCGTGCTCCTACACTTGCGCTGGTCGTGGCGAATAATGCCATAAGACTCAAACAACTAGGACACACACTGGCATTCCAGTGGCTACCTAGTCACTGCGGCATCTCTGGAAACGAAATTACCGACCAGCTTGCATCACAAGCACACAAGGACCTCACATGCCCGACATCCGCGGTTACTCGCTTTACAGACGCCAAGCTCCTTATGCGGAGGAAGATAACCAGCCTGCACCCAGACCCAGGCATCGCGTCGGGGGAACGCTCAACCAGGATCCCATGTGGCTTAGACAGGGCGACGGTTGCCGTGCTGCACCGTCTCAGGACGGGAAGCGCATTCACCCCGGTTTGGCTGCACCGCCTCAGGAGGCACATCGACCCCAACTGTGAAGAATGCAGTCTACCGGCGGACGCAGCACACCTCCTGGCGCACTGCACGAGGCTGGATGACCAAAGAAGAGAGCTCCGTGCAAGGTACACCGCCCTCGGATTACCTTGCAACACTGAGGAAGAAATGCTACGGCCGAGAGGACCCAGAGCAAACAACTACAGGGCTCTGAGGCACTTTATTACTTTCTTAGGGGTCACTGGCTTACTAAACCTCCTGTAGTGCTACTAAACCTCCTGTAGTGAGACGAAAGGCCGAACAGAAACGAAAGCGCAGCACCATATAAACACGTCAAGCACGAAAGACAGGATACTCAGCACACGACTTAGTCATTGTCGCACCCTCCTGCCGGACTTCCGAACCTCCAGAAAACTGCGTTGCCGCAGGACACCTAGAGGGCACACGCCACGGCATCGGCACAGCTGACCTCTTCCTCTGGGATGAAGATAAATCACGATCCTACCACCTTTCCAGCGGCTTCACGTTGAAGTGTTGGCGGTTCTATTGATTGTTTTATTACGTATGGACATTGCACTTCTGAAAAATTTTTTACCTCTCACATTCTCTACTACACTATCTCTTTCTTACCCCTTTCCCTTCCCTTTGCAGGACGGTGACAAGAATGCGCACACTAGCGTCCTACCAACTGTCCTGCATCCTTTCCAAGAGTAATTAAAATACATTGCCAAACAAACACAACAATGGCCGCTTACATGACGTCTGTTCGCCATGAGAGTTACAAGAGCGAAGTACGGAGGAAGCAAACCCAGACCTACGAGCTCTCGTTTCCACGGTTCCTCCAGCTGTGGCAAAACTGCAGTGAAGATCTCCCGTTCACTTTCTGTACGTTAGACACGTATACACCGACCACCTCGTATCTTACATGTCTTCATTAGATGATAAGCAAAGCGTGAGTGGTAACAAGAGACCTTGACAACTGCCCCCATCTGCCAAGTCATTGTCAATCTCGAGGCGAATAACCATAGAATTTGATTGCCAAGCTTTGTTATTGTTTTCAGTCATATACAGCGTGCCCCTTCCCCCCCCCCCCCCCCGCCAAAAAAAAAAAAAAAACTTTTTTTTTGCAAAAATAAAAAACATATTACCGCCGACCGCTCATTTTCCTCCGAAATGTTGTTACAGTTCAACGAGGCCCTCTACCTCGTTGTTACTGTTATCTCAATCAAAACTTATAAGTGATTTTCTGAAAGTTTCGATGGGAAAATGGGGCCCATTTTTAGTAATTTTGGGTAACTGGCGCCCATTCAGCTCCATGTATTCGAAAGCTCGCTCCGCCGCCCGTATTTATATATTGAAAATTTCAGAATAACTTAAACTTTGAAAAAGGTGACGGTTAGTTCTAAAACTTTGGCATATTGTTCGGACCGCTAGCGCTACATTTGGGCGGAAAATGAGCGTTCGGCAATGCGTATAGTTTATTTTTGCGGTACAAACAATCTTTAATTATTTGGTAACGTAATGGGCGGGCTGTCTTTTGGGCGCGCACGCATTGACCATCTCGTATCCGGATGTCTTCTTAGAGGATAATGAAATCGTGAGTGGTATCAAGAGACCTTGCCAGCAAAGCCATATTCACGCCATTTTCAATCCCAAATTACACCAAAATGTGTTTTCAAAAATTTTTTTTTATTGTTTTCAATTACAAGCATCATATCAGCCTTGGACCAGTCAAAGGACAGCAGGGGGATGTATTTGTCGACGGACACCAATGAGCGAGCACAACGTCCTTTGAACATCACGTTCCCAATCTTGTTTTTATTTTATTTTTGCCAGCAAATCACGTATGAGTGGCATCAAGGAGGGGCGGCTTCTTCACCCATGTAAATCGCGCATTAAGCACTACTTCTGGGTCTGTTTTTCCTGAAGCTTCAAAACATCACGAGGACCATGTCGGGAGAAGAAGTTCGACCGTCGGTGCCCGGGACCGACGACGCTGCCTTCAGGGATGCCGGGATTCCTGACAGCGTGGCCGTCCTCGACCCTTCAGGGGACGCCGTGGTGGTGTTCAGCGACATGCACGGCTTGTGAGTTGTCACCTTCCCTTCTTCTCAGTTTGGCATTGGCGACGTGCGCGATTGAAAGCGCCGCTTTGGTCGGCCTTCCGCGATTGGCGAAATGCTGACGTGACGTCAGCAAAGGTTTGCTCATCGACAGAAAGAAAAGTAACGTAAGAACTTCAGTTTTGACGGCGTTGGCGATGTTGGTTTCAGACGCAATGATTTCAAGTTTCCACCTTGCTAATTACAAACACCATCGAACTTGTTGTTCGCAAGTATAATGACGTCACGAGAGGGAACCATAGGAGGGCGCCACCAGAACACCTCGCCTAGGGTGCCTACATGTCTGTCTGTCTCAGGGTGAAGACATCCATTGTTGCCCTGAATGTGCCAGCGCGTGACGGGCTCGCGCACTCGGTGCGTGACTTGGGCGGTAAAATGGCGTCTATACCTTAGCCAAAGCTACGAGCTCGAGCTGAGTGACACCAGATTGCGCGTATTTCAAATTACATAAAGAAACGATTGGGCGGAAAAATGGCTGAGATGTCACCACTCAAGCAAAAGCGCGCGTGTGTATGAAGGCACTCTAACCTCGCCGCTAAAGGGGTATTCACACGAGGGAGAAATCCCGGGGATTTCTCCCCGGCACACGCGCATCACGAGATGAAAACGCGAGGCTTTTGCACATCGCAAAGCCTGACGCTTTCGTCGTGAGATGCGCGTGCCGGGGAGAAATCCCGGGGATTTCTCCCTCGTGTGAATACCCCTTAATAGACGATTGCAAAGAACGCGTCTGGCAGCCGCCGTGTTCCTGTTCGTGTGAGGAAGCACGTGCAATTGCAAGCGTGCCAAAGCTACCTCACGCACACGCTTCGCGTGCTTACAGGCATGGAGCACCAGTCGGGCCGCCATGCTTGACATCGCAAGCTTGCCAAAGCTACCTCACGCACATGCTTCGCGTGCTTGCACGCATTTGAGCACCCGCCGGGCCGCCACGCTTGCAAGCCCCTTCATGTTTCAAAAGTAGAGCAAGGTTCGTCGATGCACGAGGCACGTGCAACGTGCAGCCCTTGGGAAGATCATGGCGGCACAGCGCAGCACTGTAGCAGCACTGAGCTAGATTGCAGACGCCATACATTTCCCAGAAGTGGCGCGCGACACGTGCCTCGAGCATTTCTACAACAATTAATGGCGCCACTTTTCCCAGGACAGAGGGGCTTTATAGACCCCTTCAAAATTACGCCCTCTTACGGTCAATCTGAAAATAACTGCAAGGTTGCGCTCGCAAAATAACACCAACAAGCTGGTAAATCTATAACATATGTAATACTCACTTCCAGGAGACGTTATATAATTGATAGACTTGCCATTTTTATGGTGTCTTTTGTTGTGGTGTCCTTTCTGTGTTAGGTAAACTTTAAAAAAAAAACAAAAAAAAACACTGGTTTGGTGGCACAAGTCGCCGCCCGATTCAAAGGGTTCCACCGCATCCATACATCCATCCATCCATCCACAGTCACTGAGAGGATGAAAACGGCAGAGTGCCTCTTTTGAACGACCGGCCTCCAGCACTTGCTCGCAGCCTTGTTTGTACGTACAGGCAAGGTCGAAGTAGGGAGATCGCTCTGAAGGCGGGACAATCGAAGAACTTCCCTGCTGTTCTCATTCCATCAGTAACCATTGGCGACGTGAGCGACCAGAAGGCCGCTGTGGTCGGTCTTCTACGATTGGCCCAACGCTCCCTACGAGGTCTTGAGTAGAATGGATCCTACTTCTAAAAACCGAAAAAAGACGAACATTAAACTGTCAACTCTGACGTTGTTGATATAAGGACGCGAGGGCTAAACGCTTGCACCGCGCTTTTGACGCGTATAATCATAATTTTCGCTGGCAATCGATGATCCTGCATGGTTGTGGCGTCACAGATAGGGACCACTGAGATATCTCGTCGCCAAAGGAGGGTGCACTCTCTGGCAGGATGAGAACAACAGGCAGGTTTGTCAATTAACTCCTAATGCCATCTTCTAAAAAAAATGGGTTGTGTGTATGTTTATACAGCCTAGAATTTGGTCTGCCTCAACGGGCGACGAGTCTCCCAGCTGAAGATGAGACATTTAGCCAGTGCAGTACAACCGCTAGCCTGGGGTCTTTAACGTGCATCACGCAAAAGTGATACACGACCGCACGCCGGTACGATGCTCATCCAGATCCAAACGGCCACCGGTGGGGATTTGCCACTTCCTAATCATGCACGCCCACAGCGTGCTTGAGGAAGAGTGGTAGATCTACTCCTCGCGCGCCGGACGAGGGTTTTGTTTGACAAAGGGTTTGACAATAAAGTTTCTCTCTCTCTTTCCCTCGCCTCCGGCACGAGCTTCCCCTTCGATAATGCTTCAGCGTCTCGCTAGCTTAGCGTGCACGCGCAGCCGAAGCACGACGGAAGGCAAACAGCACGTGTCAAAGGCCGGGCACTTGAAAGAGATGCCCTGACATTCTTATCATGCCAGTGACTATAGAGTGGCACCTTTAAAACATTCCCCAATTTTGATCGCGTTTACACGGAGCTATGAAACGATGGTAAGGAGTCAGATGGGAACGTCGTTCGCCCATGAAAGTCGGTTCGAACCTGCTGCGTCATTTCCTAGCAATAGGCAGATGTAAGGTACTTAGAAGGCGATCAATGTTGTTCGCATGACCCGAGCTCGTATCTCCAAGGCGCGGATTTTGAGAGATCTTTTCTCGAGGACTGCAAGGCGAAAATCAATTGTATACCACCGAAGACAAGCGAGAAATGGAATCGTCAATATTTCTTTTTGTTTGATTGTCACCCTATATTTTATATTTACAGTTTTAATAAAGTGAAATTGACTTGTACGAGCAGTTGCATTCGTGGGTTCGGCGTGGATTTGCTCGCCTACAGCAGAAAAGCGTGCTTAACTTGATCTCGGAAACACTGGAATGGCCAAGGAAACTGATAGTTCATATCGATAGCATAGGATGCCGCATACGTAAGTATCTTCTTCAAAAAGATAGCAACGTTTGCTTTCTCGTTTTTGCTTTCTTTAAACCTGCAGGTTTGGCTCGCAAGTCTACTCCAACACAACTGACGTGATATTCAACGCCGCCCTGAGGGAGTTCGCGGTGACGACAGCGGCGGGTTCATTGGGGACTTCCAACGAAGTTCAGTACCTCCCGGGAACAAGGGCTCCGACCACAATGGCTCCTGCCATCGTCGTGGAGGACAGCGGAGACGTTCGGCAGTTCCTCACTGTTTGCGGCTCCGGAAACCAGACTCTAACCGCAGCGATGCAGGTACTCCTTCAGAAAGAAAAATAATTGTCCGTTTCCTGGGTACATTCCAGAGGAACTTTAAATGCGTAGCATTTATAGGTCCTCTGTGACGTAAGGCTGTCATGTGATGTCAGGTGACAAGGAAAACACATGATCACGCTGACGTTGCATCACGTGACCACGTGACTCACGGTGTCGCGCGACATCACAATGCCACATATAAGAAACGAAGACCCGGGAGTTCCATCTGTTAGGACTCGTCACCGTTCTAACACCACAGTCAGCCACTAAATGTTGCAAGCACCATGACGTCATCAACGTATCGAGGCTAAATTTCATGCACGAACACAAAGTCCTCAACACTAACCATATGAATGCAATGCATTAAAAAAAATAACAGTTCCATCACCTTTTAGTAGTTGCACATTAGAACTGAAAGTCCCCTTCAGTCCCGTCCTCAGTGCCCGTTAGACAAACTTTCCTCGTGTACACTTTCCAAATATACTCCTATTTGTAGTCCCTTATATCTTGCGAGTTCGGCACAGCATTATTGAAATCTTCGAGCGGTCGTACGTAGCCGCAGTGCACACGGATACGTGTGCACTGCGTGTGACATATGAACAGTGTACTGTTCATACGTCGTACGAAAGACACGGTATTCGCGACACACATGACATGATTTTCTGCGGTCACGCTTCGATCATGTTGGAAGCATGTTTGCTTGATACATGATTCGAACATGTCTGCGCACACTTTTATTTTTGAGTGACCAATGCGACCGTCGTACCAAGAAGAAGCATGCCCCAGGCAGTAGCGAGTGTTAGGGAACCGTTTTTGCACGTCCGATACGGTGCGATGGGCCCTATGGTACGAACTGCGCCCATGCGAGTCTTATGCTGTAGCGCATGCGCAGTTCGTACCGGAGGGCCCATCGTACCGTACCGGACGTGCAAAAACGGTTCCCTAACACTCCCTAGCGTCCGCGGACCATCTTTTGTATGTCGGTATTGCAGTGTGACCGCAGCTTTAGATGGCTTCCCTCCGCGATAGCGCGCCTGAAAACAAAGCCTCGTACAGACTTACGCTTGCCCGTGCACCATGATAGCGTTGAACAACTCGCCTGTTAAGGTGGTACCGCGTCGCTGAGAAGTCGGTATAAAACGTAAAGCGCCCAAGCCTGGGCTACGAAACAATGCATTACGAACCTATCAGTGTTCTTTGTCAATGGCGCGCCAAACTTGCGGCTTTCTCCTGGTGGTGGGCGTCGCGTCTTTCAACATAACTTGGCAAAGGTAAAAGCTACGGCCCCCAAAAAGCGCTTGACAGCTCTCCAGGGGAGTGCACACAAACGATACTACGTTGTTAGATGACTCGATCCGACACTTCGAGATGTCCGCCGGGGCAGCAGCTCTTTCGCCCTTTGCCAAGTTATGCCGGAACCAATGCGCAGTGATGCTACTGCAAAATTGTGATTTGGAGCAATTTTCGGAGCGCCTGAAAACAAGTTTTGGAGCACGTTGGAGCACCTAAAAATAGCTTTTGGAGCACATAAACGTGAAACTTTTAGCCCTTTCGAAAACCTAAATATCACTTTGCAAAGTACTTTCGAATATGACGTTTTGAAATCTTATGAACACCTGAATTTAATTAAGAGAATTTTAAAACCTAAAAATCTCCTACTAACTTTTTTTTTCTGTAGACAGTGAAGTCATTTTGTAATCTTGGTCTCCAGAGGCTTAACTACGAAAACCTTACCTTTCATAAAAATCCAATGTGAGGGATTGCTAAACAGATATTTCTCATAAAAGTTGACACAACTGTTGATGCAACTTTTTGTGCATTGCTAATTTTGAACACAAAGAACCCATCAAAGGCCCATCCCTTAAGCCTGCCAGCCTTGTTCTCGGAAAGTCTTGTGTTTGCCCCAAAAAGAAGCACCTGCCCCGGTTGACAGCAGAGCCGCTAGGTGTTCTGCACTTTACCGCGGCTCAGGTTGCGGTAAAGTGCAGAACAGTGGCCAAGTCGCTGCCTAATTCGGTCAGCCACGCTATTTGGCGCCATTTGGCTCGGCGGACATTAAATGAGAGAATAATCGGCATACTAAAGTGTACTAGAATACGTGGTAGTGTTTGGTTTGTTTAGCTTAGGTTAGGTGCTCGGTTCATGCGTTTGACGTGAACCGAGTTTTCGGTTGCACGTCAAAAAATCCCCAGGTGGTCTAAATTAGTCCTCAGTCCTCCGCTGGGGCGTGCCAGATGCCCGTCGTTGGTTTGGCACGTAAAACCCACAAATTTGACTTTGACAATAGAGACTTTCGCATTCATCTTTCATCGATTTTTTTTTTTTTTTTTTTTTTTTTTTTGCAGAGTGTGGTGCATTTCAGTGTTGGAATTTAACACTGCGTTCATCTCTGACTAGATTCTCTGGAGGACTCTGCACACAAACCTGACCGTGAAAGAAGCCATCGATGCTCCGCGATTGCATCATCCACTCGTCCCCGACGTTCTCTACGCCGAAAAGGAGTTTCCCGGGGCAAGTGAACATCATTGCAGTCTACACCATTCTCGTGTTCACGAAATTGCAGCCCAGCGTGCAACCTTCCCTGGGGATGTCGCGAATGTTTAAAGGCCGACATACAGAATCGTCTTCTGCCGGACGGAAAACCGGTTCCCCGTTTTCTTCTAGCCATTTGCTCTCGCTCTCTTTTCTCCTCCTCTCCCCACAGAAGAAGGTATCTGACAGGGTGTAAGATAGAGAGGTGGAGAAACGGCGCAGAGTAGCCTACCGCAGCGCCGTGACCGGATTGTGTACTCGTCTGCTTGCGGGTACCCCCGATTTGCGACAGATGGCGCTGCGGGGAGAGAAAAAAATTTGGAATCGGATTTACATGGAACTCTATGGGGAGAGTGCGCAAAATAAACCAAAGGCACGACAGTCCTCCATTGAAAATCCACGAGAAACCATCTCCGTCAGTTTAGCCGGTCGCCACCTGTCGCCCACCTGGAGTGACAGTTCGCCGTGCTCCACATAGATGGCGCCACAGAAAAAGAGAAAACTGGGGGGTACAGAATCCGCTCGCTCATTTGGCTCTCGTTTCCCCACCTGTCTATCTCACACCCTGGTCTCTGAGCTGCCTCAGGCAAGGAGGATGAAGGTCTCCCTCTTTCTCGAACGGCGAAAAAGAATTGAGGAAGAGTTCCCTTTTTTCTGGTTGCTCATCGGCCTTTAACACAAAATAGAGTCTCAAAAATAGGATACCCCAAACCTTGCGGCGTCGCACTGCGTCTGCCCAGAAGTTCTGCGCACGCGCAGTGTGACACCCGTAACTATTTGGGGAAACCAAGCGTCCCACCAATTCTAAAACACTCTGATGCGTTATATATGGCCGGGTTTCACGAGAAGAGCAACATGCTGCGCCTGTTGACGTCACGACGTTATACATAACTTTGTGACGTCGCGCGACAACTGACGTCAAATTTGGGCGTCATGTGACGTCACGGTGTCACGTGACTTCTCATTCGCAATACATTCTGTGCATCGCCGAGTTTATCGAACTTGACCGAGACATGTTACGACGAAGTTGGATTTTGTGAACAGCGTTGCCCCGCTGTCTACGCCAAAATTTCAAATCTCTGAAGAAAACTAAAATAATTAAAACAGTAGCAAGAAGAGAAAGTATGTACAGACAAGCTGGTTAAGAAACATATCGCCCTGAGACGAGAAGAAATAAAATAATGGACCGTTATTTAACTCCCCTTGTCTCATTGTTTGCTTAAATGTTATACAATAGTTCGTTTAAAATATAAATTGTCGTTACCAGTGTACACAGATGAAGAAAGCATGCAGAATTTTAGCGCTTTAGGTAGTTTGTTCATTTGAAACAATATATCCAATAGTTCTTTATTCAGCCTCTATTCAGCAACCCAAACGCCCCAATTAAATTTAACGTTTTCGTTTGACGCTGTCATGGATTAATTTTTTTTTATATTATTTCAATTGATGACATATGGTACTTGTTTTTTCTTGTATCCGCAGGTGATTCTGCAGAAGCTTCACGTCATGGGCTACAAGCTGGCAACGCTCAAATTAAACACGACGGTGACCGGAGCGCTGCGCGACGTGCTGAGTGGCAAATTTTGGGTCAACATGGACCACAGAATCGTTTTCTAAAACTACGTAGCTGATACTTAAATTCGCTGCTCAACAGACATGCTTTGGAAGCAGGCGTGTGAAAGTGATGAACTGTGCACAACGTCACAACGTGTGACGTTGTCGGAGGGAACGAAAGAAACTAGCGATAATGACAAAAAAAATAGTAAAAAGAAAATTAACGGGCCGACGACGCGGCCATAGGGTAAAACCACCTGTAGTGGGGAAGCAGCTCCCACCTCTTTCTCCTTTAGTAGAGCGAACGCTAAAGAGGAGGCGACCTCCTCTTCGGCGTTCCCTTTGCTCAAGGGGAAAGAGGCGGGAGGAGCTTCCCCTGAAATCTTAACCTGTCATCGGCCATAGAATAATCAAAGCCCTCGCGCTACCATTTTGACGTCATCAGAGTGGGATCGAGCGCAGACAGAAATTGCACACGAATGCTGCGTCAGCTTTTCGGCTGGGTCTCGGTTCCAATCACTGCGTCCAAATAGGCAGCCGGTTTCGGCCCCAGGTGATGAGTAGCTGCTGCATGCGAGTGTGATGACGTCACGTGGAGCTAGAGGAGGCTGTCCGCAGGCTTTGATTACCCAAGGTGGTGTTGCGTAAGAACGCTGTAACGACGTTCGTGACGGGCAACGGACGGATACGAACAAAGAAGTCCTTCGCTTGAGTGAAGCAGAGGAAACGGAAGTCGGCGTTTCGACCCGATGGGTCGTCCTTTTTTTATACAATGTTAATCGAATTAAAGTTTATGCGTATTTATAATTGTGTGTGTGCAGCCTGTCTGTTTTCGGTCACAGTATGAGGGAGACGCTGAAACGGAGGAAGAGGAGATATTGAGACCGAGCGTGGACATCGGAACACCGAGCTTTGGTTGGAATGGTTAGTGAATGCATGCAAAGCTAGCTGCCTTTGTCTTACTCATTCTTAGAATGCGTCCAAGCGCGTTGGAAGAGTGAGTAAAGACAAATGCAACGAGCTTTGCGTCTGCCCCACTAATCATTCCAACCGGGGGCTCTAATCTGGACGTTTGGCGAAAACGTCGGCGAGGAATCCTGCATCCGTAAATGGCCGGCGCCGCGCTTGAGCGTGGCGCCGTGCAATCACGGCGGTCGAATTCTTCGCCGACTTTCTCGCCAAGTGTCCAGATTAGAGCCACAGTGTTCGGTGTTATGGCGTCGCCGCGCGCTCTCGTCTCCTCCTCTCCCTCTGTTTTACCGGTATAGGACACGACACCGCAGTACTCAGACAGTGATGTTCTAAAGTGGGGCACATCTGATTAAGCCATTCGGCGAATCCTGCTTCGCACCTTCATTTCCAGTCGCGGAATTCACACGCGAGGCTGGGGAACGCCGCCCTGTCCGAAAACTGGTGCCATAGTGGACGGTGAGGGGAACAGTTTGCAAACCATATCAAACTTTAGTCTGTATTATCTAAGAACTGCAAAATGTTACTCCCGCAACGAAAATGTGTGAATGGCACTCATTCTTTTATACTCATTAAGCACTCTACGAAAATGGAGGCAGCTGTCAACTTGTAACAGGCAAGGCTGCAACAAAGCCAGCGTGCAGGAACAATTGACAAGTTTCAAAACGGTTGGCGCTGCCGTCGACCCAGGTTGCCACCACAGAAACTGTTACAGTAACAAGTAGGAACTGAAGGACGAGAACTTTTGAAAAGCTCATAGGCCATTTTAGTCGTTTCCAACAATAAATGTAACGTAGTGTAAGGCATCAAGGTACTCATAAACTTGGCACAAGACCTCTTAGTATTCATCACCTTCTGGCTGAGACACTCGCAGTTTAGTCCATAGCGTTGAGGAGTGTCAGGAAATGTTAGCAGGAGAGGGCAGTTAAGCACATTCAGGTTATTCATTTATTGGTTCTTTCAGGAAATAAGACTGCGAAGTCTTCACAAGTATTTGAGCACATGGCTTCAAAATGTCGTCTAGGTGTTTTCAAGGAGTTTCCAAAGAAGCACCATCGAGGGTTCTCTGTTGAGTTTCACGTCAATTTATGTTGTAAGAAGATCTAGGAAACTGTTTTTTGAAGTCATTATTGCATACATTCACTTGAGGTCATATTTAGAATCATGAAATAACTTTTTTTGTGCGTGGAGTGAGCCCAAGTACACACTCTTTTCGCGTGTTTCTATTTGAGATTATCCTTGATAAGGCCAGCGCTGACGAAGGAATTAAGCAGCTACATTCCTTGGGTCTGCTTTCGGGCCAATGATTGGACCTACGACGAGTACATGTGTAACGTGGCACAGTCTGATGCCGGCGTCTTACTGCACAGATTCAGAAACTGTGGCTTACTTGTCTCAATGTGCTTCGAATTATAGACAAGATGAAAACACTGTAAAAAAAAAGCGCTCTACAGCAAATGTAGTACTTAAAGTAACCTACTGTTGTGACTTGCAATCGAATATCGAACTTTTGTAGGGGTACGGCTGCTCGATTCTGGATCCCGCCCTGCTGGGAACGGACTGCCGAGTAGCTTCTTGCAGGAAGAAAAGCCAGCGAACAAGCAGGAGCGACGCGAAGCACGAGCCAATCAAAAACATTGCTCGTGTCCAAAGCCCCTTGATGGATAAAGTGTAATGGATCAAATTTACCCCAGGCGTGGAATTTGCTTTGCTTTGCTCGTGTCCACCAGGGTAGAAAGAGCTCCGGAAACTCAGCTGGATCATTGTTCATACGCATCTCCAGGGTGGCTATGTTGCAAGTTTTGGACTCCCAGGGGACTAGGGAGAGGGAAGTGACGTCAACAACGCTCTTTGGATGTTGATTGGTGGAGTCGCTGATGACGCGTTGCGTGGTGCTGCTAAGATACGTTCATTCACACCTACGTCATTTCCTTCTCCCTAGTCTCCTGGGAGTCCAAAACGTGCAACATAGCCCCCCTGGTGAAGCGGCAGGCAGTAGCGAAGGAGCGGTGATCAGGCGGCCGTCGTAGGCGTTAAAGATCGGTTGTCCTGCAGTGGTTAGGGTCACCCGTCAGTACCCTAACCAGGATCACTGACCTTGAATACCATGCCCATGCCCTGGATGGCAGTGTGGACTTGTGAAGTCACCGGAAGTTCCATAGTTCAGCAAGAGTGTTGGGTTAGTGAAATTTCGAAGTTTGCCGAAACCCATAAAAAGGTCAAGGGCAGTCTTGGCGTTCAACTATATTTAAAGCTACACTATATCGAGAAGCAACCAATGAATAGAAAGAAGGGCCATAAACGATCAAGTACGAAATGAACGTCCAACCCAAGGAGCCGAGGGATGAAGCCCCGCGAGGGGAGTTGCAAGAGGACAATAGTTACGAAAGTTTGGGGTAAGCGTGAATTTCGACTGGTTCCGACTAAAGTCACTGCATCCTGGGAAAGTAGCGCCAAGGTCCCCGTATGGTCGGTATTTTGGTCCACGGGATGAGCGGTCTCTCCTTGGTCTCTCTAGGTGCTCCGATCCAAATGCGCGGTTGCTTTATAGACATTTCTTGTAAACCGAGATTTTGTTATCCACACACCAGCGAAACAAGCACGCATTTTCGCAACGCCATCGCATGCGGTATCGGTGCTTGGCGGCATTGAAAAATGAAATTCCTGTCTCGAAGTACCCAGTAAGTACAACATAATTGTAAGAGGTCTGTGGAGATGAGCACGATTGACCGAGTTAATTGCATTCACGGTGTCAAATACGCTTATATTGGCTAGGAACGCTTTCACAGTGGTGGAACTGACAAGCGGCGATTTGCAGCAGCGTTTGTAGCAGGGAACAACAGGTCTTGGAGCAGAGATTCCCCCTCTTGGAGCGGACAATTGTGAGCTTTCATGTCAGAAAATTTTATACGATCTCTTTGGAAGTTAGCCTGTGGAAATAAACTGCAGTTGCTGGAGTGTTGGGAGACTATTAAAGTGTCATACCTACAAGGTGCATGGCCGCTACAGATATTTATTTATTTATTGAGCATTCATATATGAGTAATTTTGCAGATGTCTCAATTACACAGTTAGGAATACCGATGGCGTCTTAGGTCTGTGTTTGACGTAAAAATATATTTTTGGCTACTTTGTAGGGTTTGTGTCACGGTGACGTAATTGTCATGAGTTCGACATCAAACGGACACTGTTGTGTTGAACGTGTTTCACGCTGCTCTCTGTTTAATAGTAGTTAGGCATGCGCAAATAATAGATTTTTGAATATTTTTTAATCGAATATCGAATAGTTGCTGCGTGTTTCTCCATGCCTTGCACTACCGTTACACCACGCTTAAACGAAAATTCAGCTGAACTCACAAAAGTTGTTTCTAAGCTAGGTTCTAATAGCCCACTTATGAGCTCTGTTAAATTTAATCTCGCTATATTAATAGACTGTGGCCTCAGAAAGTCCAATACCTTCATTGAGATGGCAAGTAAACGACAAATTTTACGTAAAATTATACCTATAAAGGAGCTTAGCCATACCTAATTGCGGAGATTTATAAAAATTCTTGCTATATGCAAATATTTTCTTCAATTCTTAACTAAAAAACCCTAAAAGACAAGCATAAATAATAAATACAGGTTGCTACAACATAACTGCCTAACATTTAATATACCCTTGCAGAATAGCCCCAGTTAAAATTTTAAGATTTAACTGCAATGTAAATATCAACAATCACATTGTTTCCTTTTTTTCTTTTTTAATACATTAGGCGCGCGCGTGGACCATACCGTTTTGAAGGTGTGTTTTTCGCCTAAGCACGCGGCTGCGCTGCGGCCATGAGAGTCGCGAGATCGCAGTGTTAGCTCTGCGGGTATGGCTTCCCCGCGGTGCACCACTGCGTACGGAGAAGCGCCCTCAAAGGGGCTAAAACGAAAAATCGGATTGTGTCATAAGTTCATAACCTCAGGAGGCCATGACTGTGTGTATGTTGAACCCTTTGAGGGATTGTGGTTTCAAGATGATACCACCAAAAAAACATCGCCCAGTAGCAAAACGGACAGTGGTATCCATTTGAAACAGCTGCGCTTTGCAGGTCGGTGGCGCCCTCTCTCAACAGGAGCGTTAAACGTTTCCATTATTTCACACGGGTGTTCTTTAGAACGCTGGAAAAACGTTGTTCAACACGTGGCTTCCACTTGTTCACATCAACGCGTCACTCCCTATGTTTCACGTGCCATAATATAGAAAATTGTTCTGCAAGTTCTTCTATTTGCCTCTTTGCTGACGATTGCGTAATCTACCGGAAAATAACTGACATATCTGACTCTATTCTTCTACAATCTAACCTTAATCGTATATCACTGTGGTGTAACCAGTGGCTAATGGAACTTAACAAAAACAAATGCAAATCGATGAGAGTGTCACGTGCTCAATCGGTGTGTCGTACTTATCATCTAAACAATAATCCCCTCGCTTCAGTGTCTGTTTACAAATATCTTGGTGTTCATATAACTTGTAACCTTCCTTGGAAGATTCATATTGAATACATAATTAACAGTGTTAACCGTACGTTAGGATACTTAAAAAGAAATGTTTTCCTCGCTCAGTCTTCATTAAAACTAACCACGTGCAAAACCCTAATCCGTCCAAAATTAGAATATGCTGCTGCTGTGTGGCACCCCGCTCACTCGTCACTAATTGCTCATGTTGAATCCATCCAAAACCGCTCAGCTCGTTTTATATTGACAAACTATCGTCGCACTGTCAGTGTTACTAGTACCATGAAAAATACTTTAGGTCTGCCGTTACTAACTCACCGCCGAAAACTCTCTCGTTTGTGTCTTTTTCATAAAATATTTCATCAAAATGTTACCCTTCGTCATAAACTAATTACTCCACCATTCTACATATCTGCTCGCATTGATCATAGCCATAAGGTTGGTATTCCAATTTTTAAAACTTCATTATTTCAATATTCTTTTATGCCACAAACATCTATAGACTGGAAACACCTTCCCGCCTCAATTGCTAACATCACTGATATTGTTATGTTTAAAAATGCTATTACTAATATGTGCACTTTATGGTTAATATTTTACAGCTCTCTCCCCTCTTCAATGTACTTACCTTGAGGGTATTTGAAATAAATAAATAAATAATAAATATCAGCTCTCAAGAGGCAAGTAATACTTCTTACTAAGATCAATCTTCATTTCTAAGCTCTCGGTTGGCGAAAAACTGCGGTGGTTCATTTTTGAAACCACTGCACTGAAACATTGCATGATAGTAAATTTTACAAAATAAGCATACAAGGTTTTGGTTCGTGTATTTCACTCATACTTTTTTGTATAATGTAGGCATATATTTTCACTTACCAAACACTTGAGTATTTCAGAAATCAAATATTTTTTTTCTATAGGAATGGAACTTGGGTCGAAGTCGTTCTATGGTCGGAGAAGACACGATGTCGTCATTGAAGATATACCTTCAGACGATGCATCCGGAGAATCTACCTCGGATGACGAAACCGAGATAGAAGAAGGTGATCCGGAACCATCTGAGTCGGAAAGTTCGCAGGACTCCGACGATGACCTCATGGCGTGCACCACACCAACAAGTTCATCGGCGAAGCGTTGGGTAAAAAAAGACTACAGGCCACAACTAAACACATGTGCTGAGGCATATGGCGTGCAAGACAGCTTGAAAATTGACGCTCAAGACAAGCGGCCGGCGGACGTCTTCCTGGAATTAGCTGCTGAGGACTTCATTGAGGACATTGTCTTTCAGACGAACCTTTACGCAACACCGACGGGGAAAGCGTTTTCCCCCAACTAATAAAGAAGAGATGAAAACATTCCTGGCCATCAAAATGCTTATGAGCATAAGGAAGCCACCAAGCTACAGGGACTTCTGGTCAAGCCGCGTATGCCTCAAAGACCCGTTTGTCTCACGGCAGATGTCTATGCGTCGGTTCAGGGCACTCTTGACGAGCATCCACCTCAACGACAATGCCGTTGCTCCAAAGCGTGGATCCCCGGGCTTCGACAAGCTCTATAAGGTGCGTCCACTGCTTGATAAACTGGCGCAAACGTTTTTCAAGAATTATTCTCTCTCCCGACACCAGAGTATCGACGAATCCATGATTTGCTTCAAAGGGGCCCTGCGCTGAAGCAATATATGCCCATGAAGCCCATCAAGCGTGGCTAAAAGGTGTGGACCCGTGCTGACGAGACGGGTTATGTCTACCAGTTCCAAATCTATGCGGGTAAGGCAGACAACCAAAGCAGCGAGCAAGGTCTAGGCGAGCGAGTTGTACGAGACCTCACCGAATGCCTAAAAGGAAAAAACTATCACGTTTATTTCGATAATTATTTCTCATCTGTACCTCTGGTCGAACATCTCACAAGCGCTCAGATCTATGCTACAGGAACAGTGCGAGCTAATCGCAAGCAACTGCCCCAGCTCTGTACATACGCCGGTCTCAAAAGAGCGGACGTCGATTGGAGGATGTGTCCTGATGACAAAATGCTCGTCCTCAAGTGGAAAGACAAGAGATGTGTGACAATGATATCCAATGCTCACACTCCTTGGGAAATTAAAATTGTGAAGAGGAAGCGAAAAGACGGAGCTTATGAAGACGTTCCCTGTCCACAAGTCGTCATCGACTACAACCAACACATGAGCTACGTCGATAAGGCAGATATGCTGAAATCGTATTATGAAGTAGATCGCACAAGTAAAAAAATGGTAACAGAATTTTTTTTCATTTCATGAATGTGAGTGTTGTGAATGCCCACATTTTGTTCAAGCAAATTATTAGGGGGAGCGTGTTCCGCCGTTGAAAGAATTCGAATTGCAAGTCGCGAAAGGACTCATGGGTGCTCCAGACCTCAACCCGAATAAAAAGCGGAAAGTCGAACTCCCTTCCTACAAGCCACATGTGCCGCAAGACATACGCTACAACAAGGTTAGCCATCTCCCCGTCCACTCCACGTCGAGAAGGTATGCGTTATGCCGCACAAAAGATAATCCGTGCACCGTGCACGATGGATATGCGAAGTGTGCAACGTCGGCCTTTGCCTGCAGGGAACCCGAAACTGCTTTCTTGGTTTCCATCGAAAGTGAGGAACGGAAGTCTTTTTTCACTGAAACAACTAAGAACTACCGTTGTCATTGCAATATAACATGTTTTGTGTTTCTAAAGAGAGCTTCACCTTTATATAACTTTGTAGCTGGATAAATTATTAAATATTGCGTGAAAAAGAAATTCCGACTTCATTTGTTTTTGACTCGGTCTGGTACAGTGGCCTCGCAAATGCACCACCTATGTTTGACCTCTCTATACATAAGTTTTCGCCAAAAGTTATTTGAGGCAGATATTTAGGGTGTTTTACTGCCGTGTGCAAAGTTTTAATTCGAAATTTTATCAAGAAGTGAACCTGTCCCTCAAAGGGTGAAACAGCCCAGAACGTGATCTGCCTCAACGGGCGACGAGTCTCCCAGCTGTAGATGAAAAATTTAGCCAGTGCAGTACAACCGCTAGTCCGGGGTCTTTAGCGTTTATCACGCAGTAGTGTTACACGACCGCACGCCGGTACGATGCTCATCCAGATCGAAACGGGCAGGGGTGGGGATTGAGCCCAGGATTCTGGGATCTGCAGCGCGCTCCGAGCTGGTGTGCGCTAGCCCACTCGGCCACCGATCCCCCCGCGGCAAACCCGCCGCAATCAAGACTTCGAAAAGTGCAAAAATCGCAGTTAATTTTGAAGCGAATATCAAAGCATATTATTTGAAACTACTATTCGAAAATTCGAGTATTCGCGCCACCCTTCTCTTCATACATACCCTACGTAAAAAAAAAAAAAAAGTTTTTTTTTTTTTTTTAATTTTTAGTAGCATCGCCAACAATGTAACGTGCCAGACACTCAGTTTCCTTTTCAAGAACAGCTCCCTTTCGGCCCAGACATGGCGCAAATTGTGCACAAATACAGTCTTTGTAGCAGCATGTAGCAGGTTATTCGTTGTGGCGCGGTTTGGCGCAAACGGCGCAGCAGATCCACCACGGCTTTCAGTACAGTGAAACTACATAGCGATCTTAGCGCGGCTGGCTTAGAACGACATTTTCGAAGCTTTGAAAGGACCAAATCGGCGATTGCCATTTTGGTCCTTTCAGCCAATCGCCTTGCGATGTTCTGGCTGCCCGTAAGTTAGCATCTCTTTTATGTCCTGCCAGCTGGCAGGGAAGGCATTGTCGATACATTAGGCACTGCACTGACTGTAGTTCCGACCCCAGTCACTGGACCCTCGGCAAACGCGTTCGAACAGCAAGTAGAGACAACGGTCCCTACTTGTTCGTTCGGTGCGTTCGAACAGCAAGTAGAGACAACGGTCCCTACTTGTTCGTTCGGTGCGTTCGAACAGCAAGTAGAGACAAGCCGTCCGCTGCTAACCGGAACAAAAAGGCGAGCTTTTCTTTATTTTTGTTTGGAAATAGCACTACATCGCGTAATCAGATGAGTGGAAAGGCTCTTCCCCAGTGCCATTTGGATTCCGGAAAAGTTCCTATCGGAGATGAAATTCTACTGCGATATCTTTAAAAAACGCGCGTCGTAAGGTGCGTTTTTTATTTTTATTTTTTATTTTTTTTTTTGCTTATTTTTTTTTTTTTTTTATTGAAAAAGTCGCGCGCCGAGGAGGATGACGCGGGGAGATGACGTCTGTGGACGCAATTTTTTCCTCGACGCGCGCGCTTGAGCCAATCAGCGAGCGACCGGACGTGACATGTCGCCCCTTTCCGGATAGGACATGTTTTCGCTGTTTTTATTTTCGATCCACAAGAAAGGCGAGAACAGAGCCGTTTATACTGAGAGAGTTTGGCCGATGGGCGGAGCTTGTTGGCCGCTAGAACCAGCGGATTTCGCGATAACACAATATGGCGTTACTTCTTTGTCTTGTTCATTCCTGTGAAATCGCGTAGAGTTCCTATGAGGCAGATCCACAATATGGCGGACGGAAGTAGTCATCCCCCGGTTGTCAGACTACGCTGCTGTGGTTGTCAGACTGCCAAAATCTCCTTAAGAATGCCAAACTCTCTCAGTATAAACGGCTCTGGGCGAGAAGGCAGAGGAGCGTGGAGAGAAGCAAGCCGATTAGAATATCTGACTGTGAGCAGTGTTTAATGTGCGTGTACGACGCCGTGTAACTACTCTTCATCGTTTGCGCTGAAGCCGCCACCGAAGTTCGCAGTGTGTTCCGACCTCCGAATGTGCGGGAGCGATCACACCCAATGTGTTTCGTGTATTCTTTGTGTTCACGCCACCACTGCTGAATACAACAGTTCTCCTTCGAACACACTATCGCACATGCTGCGTGCAGTGTTAAAGGTACGGACGCGCGGGCGTGGGCATTGCGCTTAGTTTGCACAAAAACGCGGCAAAAGAGCACCTCCTGAAGCTGGCCGCTCGAGTCTGCCTTTCGCATATGCTGGATATAACGGAAGTGTAAACGTATATATAATCATCGCCGTTGTCCATACAGTGAAGACGGCTGTCTCCAAGCGCATATGCAATCGCGAACGCAAGGCAACAATAATTGTAAGAAGCACACAAATAAAAAAATCCCGTGTTCTTTCGACAAACGCGAGGTATCCCGAGAAGACGCCGACGTCGGGTGGCCACGTGTGACTGCTTCCGTCTTTTTCGACGCCGGCGTCGACGTGGACCGCAACGCGCGTTTTTCGCTCAGAGACGTTTACAAATCGCTGTAATGCGAAATTAGAACGCATCTCTTGAGGAGGGAGAGGGTAGGGTACGAAAGAGGGGCATAGCCTCCTCTTCGTACCCTCCCCTCCCCCTCCTCAAGCGTTGCGCCCTAATTTCGCATTACGGTAATTTGTGAACGTCACTGAGCAAAAAACGCGCGTTGCGGTCCACGCCGGCGTCGAGAGGAGGCTATGCCCCTCCTCCTTACTCTCCCCTCCTCCCAGTTTCCCCGCTAAATTTAGCTGGAAAATTGACGTCACGTGACCTCAACACCAATTCAGTTTCACCGCTAACTTTAGCGGGGAAAATGACGTCACATTACTTCGTGTCACGTCACCCATGAACAAATTCAGTTTCTCCGCTAGATTAGCAGGAAAATTGACGTCACGTGACCTCAACACCAATTCAATTTTCCGCTAAATTTAGCGGGGCGGTTACGGTGACCGCGACACCGCGAAACGCGGAAACGGGCGGCTAAGAGCTGCGCTCTAAAAGAACAACCATAAACCGCCGCCGCACCAGCAGACATGCACACACATGGACAAACTTTGTGAAACACACGTTCACATGCAGCTGGTCTCAACGCACAATAAACAGACACGCACCAGAAATTCCCAGCCATGTATGATCAACACTGTTCAGACGCTCAAAAGATGCATATCAGAGCTCTCCACTTTGCAATTAATCCCAGACGATGCGTGCAAATCGAGATGCTCGCTACGAGACTCTGTTCCAGACTAAGTCCAAGCATTTGAGCCAATCAAGAAGTGCCAAAAGTGTATCTCCACAAATCGTGTCCCCTTTGCGTGTTTGCCGGTTATCACGCGTAGAATCACGGCGCGTTGGAGGAGCGCGTGCACGCACGTGCTGAGAGCGGACGCATGTTCTATGGGCTCCGCAGAAAATCGTCCTTTTTCTTGGAAAATTCCTTTTCTGTGCGGTGAAAAGTGTTGGAGAAGACAGAGCTAACGTTCCGGTTTCGCTCGATACCACTTTCATGCCGGTGAGCCGAATCTTTCTCATTTCAAGGACATTGTCACGATTCTGGCCCACGGAGGGCCTGTTAACACTCGTTAGGCTTCGCGCCGCAGGGCGCGCCGCACCGAGCTTCTCGGAGCGGCCGCCTAGCTAGGCCTATCGCGTGGCGGTCGCCGTCCTGGTGGGGGCTGAAGGCTGGAGGATGGATACAAGGACCCAAGAAACTCCAGATACCGGTCGAGTGATCGGCTATAACCCAGACGAGGTGGCGCATGGATTTATCAACCCGGCGCAGCGGCCACTCCGGGATGATGGAATCAAAGATGCCACCTTGGGGGACCAGGAGGACGGAGGACCCGGCAACGGCTGGGTGCAAGTACTGATGCAGAAGAAAAAGAGCAAGAGGGAGACACAAGGCCTCGAGAAACAAGTTCGAGATGAAGCCGGGGGAACAACGGCGGAGAATTTCAAGTCGAGGAAAACTCTGAGGTTGCCCAGTCTCAGAGTCTACAAGCACAAGGTCATTATCAAACCTCATCGGGTCGCGGTGGACCTGAAGCGGTACAGGAGCCTGATCGGGGAAGCGGTCCAGAGCTCCCTGCCGAGAGGATTGGACGAGAAGACGGTCGTAAGGCTGCTGGAAGCACAGAACACAATCATGGTTTGTACGGACGAATGGAGCGAAGCGGAAGCCGTCGCAGGTATCAAGAAACTGAATTTTCCTGTCGGCGTGCTAGACGTCGAAGCGTATCATGTCTCCCCGAGCGAAGATGCGTGCCGCGGCGTCATACACTGTGTCCGGCCTGACCTGACTAACGAACAGATTCGACAGAAAACCAGAGCTGTGGGATACGAAGTTCTAGAAGCAAGGAGGCTAGGGAAGTCACAGTCTGCGGTAATCGTATTTGCGGGGAAGAAGGTACCGTTCACGGTGAGCTTCAATTGGCTTGAGACTCCCTGCTTTATCTATAAGAAGACTAGGGCGGCTTGTCTGAACTGTGGTGAAGTGGGCCATCGGACCGACGTATGCAGCAAGCCGGAAGGATTTGCGTGCTCGGCGTGCAGGGCCACTGAGGTCGGTGAGGACCATGAGTGTGTGCCGAAGTGTGCCTTGTGCGGGGGGGCCCACAAGACCTACGACAGACACTGCCCGGAGAAGTTCTACAAGGAGACTAAAAGCAGGGAGCCTAGGGGGAGACGTCGCGACGGCGCGCAGCACGTGCGGTGGCTTTCGAGAGAGTCGGGACGGAGCGTGTCAGACCAACGTCAGACTCGCGCACCCGCTCGCGCAGCCGGTCCGCCAGCTGTGGGAGAAGCGCGTCTCGAGATATGACTACATCCAAGCGGCGCCCGCAAAAGGTCAAGCGAAAAAAGAGCAAGCGAAGCACCTCATGGAAGGGATCTTCACTGATCCTGGCAATCGCAAGAAGTGGCCGGAACTCCAAAGGGTCGGGGATCAGGAGTCGAGGAGCACGTACCAGCCCAAAGGTGGAGGGGCGAGCAGCAACGGAGCGATACAAGACCTGCGGAGGAACGTGACCCACTGCAAAAAGACCATAGAGGAACTTTGGAACAAAAGAGAAAGAACCGGGGGAGTCTCGGCAGAGCAAGTACAAGCGATCGTGGAGACGACCGTTCAGCGGGCGATCCAGGGACTTCAAGAATTCTTCACCAGCCAACTGATGCAGCTGACATGCAGGGTCACCGAGCTGGAGAAATTAGGAAAGACTCTTGAGCAAAACCAAGAGAGCCTCTTCAGGCAGTTCGTCTCGAAGCGGAGAAAAACGGGCGAGCCTCTACGGGACGCAGAAATTTCGGACGCAGAATCATGCGCAAGTCAGCGAAGCCAAGTTTGAAAGTGTGGCAGTGGAACTGCAGGGGGATGGGTCGGAAACAGGCGAGCCTTAGCCTGAGGGTGTCGCTTGAACCCAATCCCCCGGCGGTGATACTGCTGCAGGAGCCGGGCAAGAAACCAGTGAAGATCAAAGACTATGCTACAATTGAGGGCGACCAATACGTCGCGACGCTTGTGCACAAGACCTACGCAGCCACGAGACTAGACTTGGATGGCTGTGAGGTGTCGTGCTGTCACATTGTGATCATCCCAGTGAAAAAAGGGGATCGGGGTGTACATGTGGTGAACGTGTATGGAAATCCAAAGAACCATAAGACGGACTACAGGCGGCTCATCGCGAAGGTGGTCAAGGAGGCGGGGAAGGACCCTGTGATTATTGCGGGAGACTTCAACGCCCCTCACCCGGGATGGGGTTGCAAGTACGTTTCTCCGAAAGGCAGAAGGCTGGCGGAAAGCATCAACCAGGAACGCCTAACATTGCTTACCGAGGTTGATCAGCCAACCAGGACGGGCACGAGCTCATGCAGAGACACCTGTCCGGACCTGACGCTTGTCAAGAATGTGGCGAACGCTGAGTGGACTAACCTCATGGAGCAACTCGGTAGCGATCATTGTATCCTCGAAACGACTATTCACGAGTCCGGATACACAAGAAAGACGGGAAAGGCAAGAATAACGGATTGGGACCGATGGCGAAAACAGAGAGGGAAAGGTGCAGCTAGCATCGAGAACATCGAGGATTGGTCTTCGGAGGTGATCGCCAGTGTCAAGCCGTTCGTGGCTGAAGTTGAACTCTCAGAGAAGACCCCAGCAGTGGACACGCGTCTGCTTCATCTTTGGGAAGCACGACGCGGGCTGACCAGGAGATGGAAGAAACAGCGCTACAACAAGAAGCTGAGGAAGAGGATTCAAGCACTCACAAAGCTGGCCGAGGACTATGCGGTGGACTTGGCTAGGAAGAACTGGTATGGCCTGTGTGACTCTATACGGGGAAGCCTAGGCACTGCTCAGGCATGGAGGATGCTTAGGGCCTTAATCGATCCGAGTAGGGCAAAAGCGGTGACGGGCGGCCGTTTAGCGGAACTGATACATAAGTTACCCGGGGACCGCAAGCAGATCATGGATCGGCTGGCGGAAAGGTATTTGTGTTTGGAATCCACAGGAGAAATCGTGGAGTATGAAGGGCAGGAAAACCCTGAATTAGACAGGCCAATTACTGTCGCGGAATTGGAGTATGAGCTCGGGGTTATGAGGAAGGGCGCAGCAGCCGGACCGGACTCCCTCACAGCGAAACTCCTCTACAACTTAGGGGAAGGGGACCTGAAAGAGCTGGTACGCCATTTCAACGAACATTTCTGGGAGCGCGGGCTTACTCCAGATAGTTGGAAGGTTGCTGACATTCGCTTCATTCCAAAACCCAAAAAGGAGCTCAAGCTAGAAAATCTGCGGCCGATTTCGCTTACATCTTGCCTGGGCAAGGCGTTCGAACGAGTCATAAACTCCAGGGTTATGAAATATCTAGACAAGGAACAACTCCTTCCGAACACGCAGTTCGGGTTCAGATTTCACACATCGACGCAGGACATACTCTTGTGGATATATAAGGATATACTGGAGAATCCGAGGAGCGGCCAAACGAGATGCCTTCTAGCTTTAGACTTGAAAGGCGAGTTTGATAATGTTTCGCACGAAAGCATACTTAGGGGTCTCAGCACAGTTAACTGCGGGAGAAGAACCTTCGAATATGTCCGCAGTTTCTTGACGGACAGGACAGCCACGTTGACGTTGGGAAGTATGCAATCTGGGACATACAGACTGGGTTCCAGGGGTACGCCGCAAGGGCAGTACTTTCCCCGTTGCTGTTCACCCTTGCGCTGCGGGGTCTACCAGAAGCGCTGAGGGCGGTTCCGAACGTGGAGCATGCCATCTACGCGGATGACATCACCCTGTGGTGCAGGGAGGGCAGTGACGCGGAAATAGAAGAAGAAGCTTCAGGCGGCGGCGGATATCGTCGGAGAGTACGTTATGAGATGCGGGCTTAAGTGCGCCCCGGAGAAATCTGAGCTTCTTGTCTTCCGAAACCCTCGCGATAAGCTAGTCGATCACATTGACGTGGTGATAGATGGGGTCCGGGTCCCAAAACCAGCGGAGGTTCGGATTCTGGGCCAGCTTCTACAACAGGGGAGGGGGAACAAGTCGACAATCGACAGACTGGACGCCATGACCACGCAGGTGTGCGGTATGATGAGGCGAATTAGGAACCGTAGACACGGTATAAAGGAGAAAGAGGCAATACAGTTGGTCCAGGCCTTCATTATTGCCAGACTGACGTGCGGCACTCTTGAACAAGGCGGAGATGCAAAAGCTAAACGTACTGATAAGGAGAGCGTACAAAAACGCGCTGGGGCTACCGGAGCGTACGGCGACCGAGAAACTGCTTAAACTTGGGGTGCATAACACCATAGAAGAACTTCATGAAGCTCAACTAGTGTCACAGCTGAAGCGACTCTCTTCCACAGTGAATGGAGCGTGGCTTCTGGACAAACTGGGAATGGCAGTACCCGGCGGTTCTCACGGGCCCGGAGACGCGGGGGAAGAGCTGCCGGCTGAGACCCGGCAGAGATTCACGATCAGTAGAATCCCCCGCAACATGCACCCGGATAGGAATGCGGAACAGAGACAAGCGCGAGCGGTGGCCCTAGCGCGTTCCTGGGACAGCAGAGAGGGAACCCTGTACGTGGATGGGGCCGGTCCGGTGCGGGGGGGTGGCTGCAATAGCGGTGGCCAGTGCGCAAGGGCAGATCAGACGCGTCGCCTCCATACGAGCGCAGACGGTTGAACAAGTGGAGGAGGCGGCCATAGCATTGGCGGTGGTTTGCAATCCTCGAGCGACGATAATTTCGGATTCACAAAGAGCTTGTCAAAACTTTGCGCGAGGGGTCGTGGGTCAACCAGCTCTAAGGCTCCTCCGCAAAACCGCAGTAGAGGGAGTACATCTGATCTGGACCCCCGGCCATATGGGGCAAGTCGGAAACGAGGCGGCGAATGCTGCGGCCCGAGGTGCGTTATACCGGGACTCGGTTCTGCCCCAGAGGGATCTGGACAGTGCGCTCACTTACGGTGAGGCCTTAAAGGCTCTACGAACACATAGGGCAGAATATCCTGGGCCGGCCAAAGGTCTCAGCAAGGAAGAAGAGTTCACGTGGAGACGACTTCAGACGGACACGTTCGTCACACCGATCCAGCTACATCTGTGGTACCCAGAACGGTACGCCACGGCGGACTGTCCCTTCTGTGGTGAGCCCTGGGTGGGCGTTTATCACGTTGTCTGGGCATGCAAGAACCTCCCAGGACTGGCTCCAGTCGAGGAGCCCAAACTCAAGGAGTGGGAAGCGGGACTCAAGTACGCGACGGCTAGCGAGCAGAGGCTGCTCGTGGCCCGAGCACTCCGAGTTCACTCCGCACTTGGAGCCCCGGAATAGGGGCACACAACCACTCTCTCCTTTTTCTTCCCCTTTCTCCCCTTCCCTTTCCTAAATCTTTCAACTCAATAAAGTTTTTCAACAACAACAACAACGGCGCGTTCACTGCGCGCGATTGGTGCAGCTGGTCAAAGCACAAAGACAACGAGCGGCGTCACGATGCTACAACTGCACTTGCTCGCATCTACAGCGACCCATTGAGGCTGGTTCACTTCCCACTGTCCAAACAAACACACAATTACTTTAAGAGGAAAGATTAAAGATCAGTTCTCATTTTCACTTTTCTCTTGCCCGTCTTTCCCTAGTGCACTCCTTTTTTTAATAGCTGTTATAACGCGGAACGCGAGAACGGGCATACCTCTTCTATGTTTATGTTCTCTTTCACGTCCATGGGGAGAGGAGCCAAGGAGCTAAGAGCGCGAAGGAGGCGACGGAACGGCTCGCTTGAGCCAGCACGCTCGAGAAAACAACGGTGTCGAGCGCAGCCCGCTTCCGGCTTGAGCGGCGTCGGTGTAACCGCGCGGTGCATTATGGGAAACGTCCCATAATACACCGCGCCGAAACGTTGCGTGATGACGCGCATTAGAGGGGGGGGGGGGGAAGGAGAGGGTACGGATGAGGAGGGGCATACCCTCCCGCCCTCCTCCTGAGCTGCGCTCTAAATCGGTGTTGCAGGAAGTTGTAAATGTCTTTCATTTATATATATATATATATATATATATTCAGCGAACGATTAAGCGGTTGTCCTCAAACTACGGAGCCGTCAACCTCTCCCTCTGCGGCGCTGACAAACTGACAGACACCGCCTGGTTTTCGTTAGTCACGCGCACAGCTGGCGCGTAGGCTGCGATACATTTGTGTACCGCAATATCCCGAGATGCCCCTCTAAAAGTAACCCACCCCTATTCTTGATTCAATTTCCTTCTTGTTTCTTCAAAAACACCGAAAGATAACCCACTTCCAGTAATTGATGGGCCCTGCCCAATGGTGACCTTGGTATAAATGCAGTTACTTAGCCGCGACGGGAGTTAAGCAACCATTGCCGACTGGAAAGGAGTCTTCTTTGGTTTACCGTCCCTCCCCGGCAATCAAGTTTTGCAGGCCACAAGATCTTCAACCAGCAGTTTTTAAACTTTTTTTTTTACCGTAAGTCAATACAGGAAAGTAAAGGGGCCAGCGTCAGCGATTTCTAGAGGGGCATGAGTGACGTTTCCCCAAATGCCATGCTAATACATTCCCCAAGAATTTAATTCCCCTGCGGGCACTGCGGGGTGATCTTTCAATAAAGAATAAAGGAAGTTAACTGAAAATACCCGTAGTTTAAGGGCAAAGAAAGGCACCAGAGTCTGCTGATGAAAGTCGAGTTCATAAATATCTTATGCCTTCAGGATATCAAAACACATAATAAAAGGTCATCTTAGATTTTACCACGATGTAGGAGGGCAATGCTACTGAGCTTTTTTGTCAACAGGTCCGCCCGTGCCCTGAACTTTTGTGACCGATTACCCAACTGCAGTAAACACAACACAGTCATCAAAGACATGAAAATATATTTAGTCAACTGTACAAAGCTCGGAAAGCAATTTACAGGAAGTTTAAAACGCAATTTTTCACGTAAAATGCATGCATAAACCCAAATAGAATAAACACAAATCATTCTAAAAAAAAATCACTCAGTAATGTACTGTCAACATGACCACGTTCCTGGACAAGATATATATGTAGTACTGCTAAGAAAAAAGAAAAGCAAAGAAACAGAAAAAAAAGTTAAACGCTTGATCTCCTGCAATTAAATCTGTTGAAAAGACTGCCATAATGGATCAGCAAATACTTTCAAGCCGTTTCTTCCCCTCTGCCATGTAAAAAGAAGAACAGCTTGGTCACCCAATGTCTGCAGCTGCAATAACATCGTGGCTCTTTAGGCAAACACCTTCAGGTAAAGTATGCTGGAAAGGTCCAGAAGCGACTTTGCAACAGATTTTTCCGACTTCCATTTTAAAGTGAGAGTACAAATTACAATAACGAGAGGTTCAGCTTATCCCGATAACTGCAAAATGCACTGCCGAGCACAAACATAGCATTGATCAAAGTCCAACCAGATTGTAGGCACAAAGATTATTCATTCGCTCAAATAAATATCTCTTTTTGCACATGCCGCAAAGCAAATGTCGGTTGTTTCGCTGTCTCAGGGTACACCCACCAACAACAAGGCAACCCAGTTTCCCAGAACATGTTGCCCAAAGCCTGGCGATCAATTTAAAGAATACCAGTTGGCCTACCCTCCCACTAGCAAAAAAAGAAAGAAAAACATTTCCATTCTTTCCCAGACCCAGTCACAAACCCAGCTAAGCATCTGAAAAAATGTACAGCAATGAGTGTTTGATGGCTATACAGAAATTGTATAAATGACACAACTAGCTCGCCCCACGCCAGCCTGGCCATGTAGCAGTGCCAAAGTTAAATTGCTTAGAAGCGCAAGTTGCTGCCTTAAGCATCTTCAACACCTGCCAGTTTAAAGAGGGCCCCAGTCTCAACTCGTCACACTCCAAGAATAGCAGACGTGAAGTGTGAAAAAAAAAACGAACCAAAATATGGGTCAAAGAAAGAAACCAATTGAGAAAGAAAAAAAGGCAACCAAAGCACATGCATGCACACACTTAAAAGATACTCAAATCAAAAGGGACCATGCACGCTCCACACTCGCGCACTTTTACTTTGGGGAACAGTGTTAGCAGCTTCTGGAAAGCACGAGGGGCCAGAGGGAGGAGGGATCTGTGGTAAGCTGGAGCAAATTGAAGTGGTATCAAATTTCGTTCCCGTCCATTTTTAATTGGAAGCCGTTGAAGCTGCGGCTGCCTTGTGGAGGAAGGCTGCCCACAGGGAGAACGCAGTCTCGGCCGGACCCACTGCACAATGTCCCTGGAGTTACTACATGTGGGCTCCGCTTCCTTCAAGTGGCTCCGAAAAGTCGAGCAAGAGCGCGTTGTGTGGACGAGAAGCGCTCACCATTCCTGCTGCAACGAATGAGCAGAAATCAACCCACAGCAGATGTGTCTGTTGGCAAAGCTAAAAATTCACAAGGGCTTTCGACTAAAGTCTAGGAAACTTTTTTCATCCCACACTGGAATGGCTCTACGTGGCACTGCAGGAAACCACAGACAACTTCATCAGAACTGCTATTAAACAAGAGCAAGTAAACGTTTTCAGACCCACTAACCCAGACAGTTTTAATTATGAGAGTTCTACTTTGACATTTTAACCTATTTGTATATGAACTCTATTAATAGAAGTAAAATGTTCTTGCACACTGCTTGTAATTGTGGTTCGACTGCAACAATAACTTTCTTTAGTTAAATTAATGCAAAAACTTAATTTTCACTCTTTACACCCAGTTTTCACTTAACAAAAAGATTGGGTCAGTTTGAAGAAAAGCATCAGGGACGAGTCTTGCATGAAAAAAAAGCAGTGGCTCACCAAAAAGGCTACAAAGACTTCAGGCCATTAATACAACACTCATTTACTATTGTTGGACAAGTGGAAACGAAACCCAAAGTGTAATAAAATGTAAGTTACGCAAGAATTGGTTGGATGTATGCAAACTACCGTAGAATACCGTGCATGCACCCGTTCCGCACTAAGCGCCCACCCCTAAAACTAGAAACATCTGAAAAAATACGCACAGTACATTTATATGTAAAATTGATGACTTCACTAGCGCCCAACGCCAATTTTTTCGCGATAGTATTAAAATTTCGAGTGGGCACTTGCTCGGTATTTTACGGTAGAGCACTGCACAGGCCCGGGCTGGGCAGCGTACGCTTTAGTCGGGCCTGGGCCACACCAGGGACGCATCAAGGCCGTCCACACAGAAAGCATAGAACTTCACTCAATTGCTAAAAAGGGCAATATACATACAGAACACCAACTGAACTGACCGACACCCTAAAAGGGGATCTTTCGGTTTTTTCGCAATTGGACGTTTCTCCGAACCTCAAACCCGACTGTGGTTCAAAGGTTCGGGGAAACGCACCCCTTGAACATGTTTACCTTTTACTCTCTTTGTCCACGCAATAGTTTTCTACGGGTGGGTTGGTAAACACAAGGCCTTCGCTAAAGTCGTATCGTTTGGGCGCCCTCGATGTGGGCTTTTCGTGCGTTGCGGTCTCCAAAAACAGGTCGCGTACGGGTCCGTCAACTGTTGACCGATTTGTAGGTGCACGTGGCTTTCGAAGATAACTGTTCCAGAGCTGTGAGCACAATGGCAAAGCGCGTTGATGGGGACCTCGTGGTGTGGGGTGGGGCCTATGGGCTCCTCTCGGACAATCGTTTCACTTCCAAGAAGTCTGAGACCCGGCCAGAGATTTTGTTTTTCTTAAAGTTGTCAGGGGTTCTGGTGTACTGTCTTTGTGCCATTTCTTTCTTTCCCAACGCCAAAAAAAGAAAACCAAGAACCATCTTTGTTGTATTCCTGACTGTAATATTGGTGCTCCAAAAACAACTAGACCCCATGGAAAACTCGCCAAGTACACAATACCGCGTACCGGAACGGGGGGCACATATTGTTCGGCGTTCTGAAACGAGAACAAGCCGACTTCCCCACCCTATGTCGAGTGACAGTCCTCTCTACATGTACGCGTGAGCGAGGCCGGCTGATTGGTTAAAGAAGTTTACACAACTGACCCTGCTTTCCTGTTTGTTCTTTCTTTTCACACAAATTGCTTGGTGCAGTCTAAGATAATCTTCAGCTACGTCAAGGTGTCTTTTGCCGCAAATAGACAATCAAATTTTATATGCGGTCTTCAGTTTCTTTTTCATGAATTTTAGAATGAGTGTCGCCAAGTGGAAGAAAGGACTTTCAACGAAGCAGCTCAAGCTTGTCGCAAAAGACTCCAAACAAAGTGATGCGTGGAAGAAATTTGTGAAAGTTGTCGATGCAACCACGTCAGCATCACTAGGACATATTCAATGTAGCCATTGCAAAGCCTTTTTGACCTACGACGGCACCAAGACTGGGACCCTGCATTTGAGCCGGCACAAATGTAAGTTGTCCAATTCCGAGTGTGCGCGTGTTACTTCTTTTTTTGCAACGAAGAAGTCCAGCATTCCTGAGATTGTCAAAAAGTTGACAACGGCTTGCATTGGCTTATGCGCCAAAGATATGCGGCCATTTGATGTAGTTCACGGAGACTGCTTTGTTCAGCCCGCAGACAAACTAATTAGCATTGGCGCCCACTACGGAAACATCTCCGTGAATGACGTGCTTCCACATCCCACAACTGTGTACCGAAAAGTAGCCAACGTAGCAAATGCTATGACAGATGCCATGAGACCTATCAGTGAAGCAGCAATGAAGGAAACTCGTTGCACTGTTACACGTGACATGTAGCCAGACGACTTCAAAAAGATCACGTATACTACCAAAACGGTTCACTTTATTGATGAAAACTGGGTTCTGCAGTGCCAAGATCTCTTCACTCGCGATTTTCCAACAGGAAAGGAAGACTGGCGAAAACATAGGCAAAGGAATTGTTTGCAGGTTTTCAAAGCTTAGTTTCAGTGAAGACCTCCTAGCAAATGTGGTGTTCGTGACCGACCAAGGTGCAAATATTATAAGTGCACTCCGTCCATACACAAGGATGAGTTGTACGCTCAAATCTTGAACACCGTACTCTGGCACAGATTTGATGAGTCGTTTGCTGCAGAAGAGCTGCGCGCCATGCACGAAAACATCAAAGGTGCGAAGTCTGTTGAGACTTTTCTGAAGCAAAGTGGACTTGCTAGCGAGGTGCCACATGCTGTGTACCAAGAAGTACAAGTTGGAACTCCACCAGTTGGAACTCCAAACTGGCAATGATCAGGTCGGTGTTTGTCCAGTATGAAGATATCAAACATATTTTGGACACCAGAAACAACTGCTTGCTTGATGATGTGAACAAGTCTTACTTCTTGGAGCCATTTAAGGAGCCGAGCGACAAGTTGAAGCAAGATAAACACCTCACTTTGCCATTTGTGTTGTTCTGTTTTGCCAAACTAAGCCAGCATCTTCAAGTGGAGCCTTGCAACTCATCCGTTACTGTGAAACTCGAAGAGAGGGCGAAGCACTTCCTGGAAAGCAAACTACAGCTCGAAGTTGATACTGTGTCCACAGTATCAACTCCACATGCTCCCTGGAAACGAAAGAAAATCGGTCTGAGGCAACGAGAAAGAGAGGCTGGCAAGTGAGGGACTGCGACTGGCATCGATGAGAGACTATGTGGATATATGAGGCAACACTTTAGCTCCCACGAAGCATAGATGTGTGGATGAGTTCCAAGAATGGTGCAATGTGGAAGTAGTGCCAGAACAAAGTGATGAAGTTGACAAGTACTTATGTGCCGAATATGGTGGCGAAGGTGGAATGAAGGACTTGATGCTATGGTGGCAGACTCACCAGATCACTTTCCTGCAACTTGCAGCCCTTGCAAAGAAGGTACTCTGCATCCCAGCCACAAGAGCCAGCAGTGAGAGAAACTTCAGTGCAGCTGGGTACGTCATGAATGAGTGGTGAACCTGCCTAAAGCAAGTCTCACTAGGTCTCTTACTTGTGCACAAAAATATGTAATAATTGAACATTCTTGTAATCTCTCCCAACATTATGTTAATCTCTTGTAACCTGTTTCTTTTTCCTTTCCCATTGTATGTGTGTGTACCTTGGAAATAAACAGCAATACCTAGATTTCTTTTGTTTCACTTCTTGAAACAAGCTGCATAATACCTCTATGCTGGGTGTTGTCCCAATATCAAACTTTTTGGCTTCTCATTATGCGAAATGTTTTACGTAAGGTAATAATGTACTTCTAACTGACCAGAGCCACAAACACAAGCTCATGGCCTTCTGAGCTGCTTCGATTCACAGCACAAGCGCAGGCGCAGCTTGAAAAGCCGTGAACTCGTTGTGTAATAGACATTTTAATGAGCAGGCCGAGGGCACCAACGCGGGCTTTTCCGAGCCCATTCTGCCTGTGTTTGGACAAAGAGGCATGTCTGGGACTGGGGCACGTCCGAATGCAGGTGCCAGCAGCCGGGCCTAATTAGAGGGGAGTCCTGCCAGGTCGGGCCCGAGTCGGGTGAGACTGCATGCCAGAGGGCCCCGGCAGGGCCAGGCCTCAAGAAGTAGGCCCGTGCAGTGCTCTAATGCAAACAAATCCAGTCAAGTTTCAACACCATGAGCTTTACACTTGCTGCTAGTAGATATGGAAGAAGAATATGCTACGAAAACATCCAGTAGTTGTTACAAAGGGTAAAAAGCAAAATATAACAGCCCAAAAGCTGCTAAAAATTTTCAGGAACTAAACCGTGCCAGTTTGTGCCAGAGTTGAGAAAGATTAGGAAACTTACCCAAAATTATACTACACCAAAATTTATCCTAGACCTCCTCTTGACTTTTCCTAACGCACCGAGCAACTTTCCGCTTGAATTCCGAGTAGTTTTCTCGCCACTCTTTCTGCAGAAGAAAAGGGAAAGCACAAGCACAGACTTGACTTACACCATGCATGCCTTTGAACAACAAATAAACATAAGACCATATTCTTATTACCCGTGATTACAACAAAGCTTGTAGTTTATAAAGTAAAAATAAAGTACAGCTACAGTGATGCAATATCTGTGCCAATCGCACCAAATTGCTTACCCTGCTACATTTCACCAAGATGCAAGGAATTTGCACTAGAACTTAATTTTTCTTTCTTAATTGGGCCTCGCTCACTACCACATTGTTAGGGTGGACTGGTTCTAAGTTCACAAGACTTTTAGTTACCGCTTCGAGCAACATATTGTTTGATTTGACCTTGTTGTCTTACACACAGGACTTGGGAAGTTCCAGAATACTTCCCACTGCGACACAACCTGCGCATTAAGTTGCCAGCGGTGGATTCCCGACCTGTCCTCAGCGGCAAATACATTGAACATTATTTCGAAAACCCACCAAAAAGGCAGACATACAAATCTTGCGTCACTGAACCCTACCACTGTGCTCAATGCGAGGCGCTGCAAGATATGCTCGTGTCAATGCAGAGACGACCTTGGCAGAGCTGAGTGGACGTGGTAGTGACAACATTCGAGGGAGAAAAGGCCTCGTTTTCTAGGTAGCATTGCCTTGGGCAAACCAGCTAGCCCCCCCCGAAGGGGTAGTGCAACAGGATTAATGGTCAAAGCATTTGCAACTTATTTTTTGTATTGTTTATCTCTGCACAAGTGAGAGGAGATGCACCACCTTTCCCCAAAATGCAGCAATTTCGCTGTGTAATTGAAAAAATAAAAAAAAATAATAAAAAGTTCTGCCGATCTGCAGCTGCGTCGCAAGTTTCCAAAGCGCAACCTATCGGAAGTCAACAAAACCACTTCTCTGTTGCTACCCTTTCCATTTTTCATGTGGCGAATTGTCTTTTGTGTCATTCGCATGCCGCAGCCTTCTACAATCTCAAGTGAGTGCAGTTCTCTATTGTAGATGAATCCGTCCTTGACAAGTTGGCAATCACAGAGGCAGGCTGGGGCCCAAAAGGCAGAAACAAGTGTGATACTTCAAGTTTTGTCCCTACACACCGCACTCAAGAGACCGCATTGCCAAAAATATCCCGACCTTCAATTTTTTTAAATATAAAATCTAGCATTGGCAAGAAAAAATGGTTTTCTGGTCTTTATTCTATCGGAGACATTGAACGATTCCCATAATGATGTGGCCAAAACTCAAAAATTGTTGCATCGCCTTTTAACTGTATTCCTTACCATGCACTGGTGCAGTTTTGTCTGGACAAATGACACCGGTAGAGTAAACAATGCAATCCTATATAATTTTGACTCTGAAGCTGCATGCTTAAAAAAAGCTGCAGAAGAGAAAATGAGCAAGAGGTAAATTTTAGCCTATTTTTGTCCCATGGATTTGAATACGACAAGCATACGACACCAATGAACACTAGAAAAACCAACCGTTGCGTGCGACGTCATACCCAGAGGTTTCAACTGCCTTGTGCGTGCACACGTGTAGCGTTTTTGACTGCTCGGGTAAGAATCGCAGAAATGTTGAGATCTCTGTATAATACGTCACGATTTTCCCTTCCCACCGAATGTGCCGGGAAGGAGGGGCTTCAGCGCTCAGTTTTGTCTTCCAATTGACTCGTTTAATAACTACTTCTATAAAGGTTTCCCACTTTCTCGAGGATTGTCAATAAATTTTACATTAAAACTATCCTATTTCATTTCAACAGGTACCCTCCTCTGAAAGATAGCCCACCCTGGTTTAAGGCACGATTTTCCTTTGAGGCAGTATGCAATCAGCAATTGCACTTGGAGCGGGCTTTCCTCAGTGTGCACTCGGCAGAAACAAAGCAGACTACATATACTAGGAAAGCCCTAGCTCGCGGGCTCTGTACTGCCATAGTGACAGAGTGACAACAGTGGGCTGAGCACGATGAAGGTAGAGGAGCAAGGAATGCAACTGCAAAACTAGAGCGGCAGGGCCAGCAGCAGGGAAACCAATTGCCATTATGAAGCAGACAACTGGCAGTTCAACTGCTAGTTCACAAACAATCCGTTCGGTACTGTGTGCTATGTGCACGACACTGTAGTGCACGGACACTCGGCAGATGGAGCAACAGATTTGGAGAATCCTAAGGCGACATCCACTCTTTTCACCACTGTCAGCTTGACGCATTTGCCGCGGCCTTCCTTCGTGCCATCCGAAGCCGCTTGAGGGCAATGTTCGGCCGACCGAAATAAACACAACTAGTCCTATCAGCAAAAGCCTTAGCATGCACAGATTGTGAAAAGAAAAGAATTCATACTATGGCCACCGTAGGAATGAATGGCGACCATGGCGGCTATAGCGAAACTGAAACATCAGACTAGGGCCTCAAATCTTCAGAGGGGACAATGCCCCGAAGAACCTCTTTTCTCCAAGTAAAAGCAGACACACAACACCTACAAACAAGCCTCTGCAAGACTGAGGGCCGTTCAATCGGGGCTTAAAACTGCCCGCTGGGAGCCTGTACGCCGGAACTGTGCATCTAATGCACTGAGGTACGATGGCAGCATACATATCACAAAAGCAAACTACACTTAAAAACTGCTAACACTGTTATTAATACCAAAACATGGTTGTCTATACTCTGTTTCATACTTAATATACAACGCTGTCAAACCTACTGGTGGAGAGGCGTGGCTTCATCTAGGGTTTTGTTTGCGCAAGAACGCATGCAAATGATCGAGATAAAGCCCCACGCTCGCGCCAGTAGCTCTGACATTGTTGCACGCTAAATATGAAACAGAGTATAGACCATTCCATTCAGAGCTCTCAGGGAGGCGCCATTTTGTTAAACCGCAGCGCCCCCTCCACACATCCAGAAAGTTCAGCAGGTTCGGCGTGTTGAAACGAGAGAGAGGGCACGCGCCCAACTCTGCTAGCAGACGACAAACCGGGAGGTTGCCGCTCTCCATCTTTGGACTGTACCAGCGGGCTGTACCGAACATCGAACTCTTGCTCGTGATTGCCATTATGAAGTGGTTCACGTTCTTAGAATATTTATGGCTACTCTGAAATCACCCTTTAGCACTCTGTTGTTTTAGTTCAGTAAATGATCAACAAGCCTATCTTTGTTCCATTACTTAAATAGCAGTGGAGTCAGCCGACACTTCAACCACTGTGTCTCTTCTCTATTGCGCCAGGAAAGCACAATTTTATTTATTATTCCAGACTTCCACTCATTGTCGCTAAAGGCCTACACTAGAGCCACTAAATGAGCTGCGCTTAGAGTATCGGCACTCCGTCCCCCGACATTGTTGTGGGCGCCGCCATTTTGGCTCGTATGCAGAGCAGACGCAACTGCCGATCGTCAGGATTCACAAGTGCGACTTCCTCAGCATTAGATTCGGTGTTAAGAAGGTCACGCAATATTACTTTGCTCTGTCGCGAACTGTTGAAACATTTTTGGATGGCGGAAAAGCGTTCCCTGGGAATTCAGATAAACCTTCAGATTAGTGGCAACCATGATTTTAAGACACAATATGGCCAAGTGTCGTTACTCTGAAGCGTAGCTTATTTAGTAGAACTAGCCTACACCAGTGAAAACTTTGTACAGTAAAATAGCAACAGCAAACGGATTTACTTTTCGCCGGAATAACCGGCCACTTTGACAGTTTTTACATTCCTTTTTAATTTGCATGCAGGTAACATCGCAATTAGACTTGGTAAGTCTTTTTATCGAGCATAACATTACACAATAACTTGCATATCAAGATCCGCACATCTGAGCTTTAAATTTCCAAAATGATGCGATTTTAAACAGAGTTCGAATGCCAGCCGGATGTTAGGTACAGCCCGCTCGGCGGAGCAGACGACTTGCGGGGTGAGGGGAAGGGCATTTTTTCTCTCTCTGCTCTTCCTAGTGGAACGGTCTATAGATAGCACTTGCATGTTCATATACAGGGCGTCTACCAAAATGAGGTTATAAATTCCTCGACTTGTTTAGGTTTACTCCGACTAGACATTTCTGAAGTGCAGTTTTCATGTGAAAACGTAGGTATCTCCGACGGCCAAGTACTGGATCACCAGACCCAATTTGAATTTCTGTGGTCTGAAAAATGCCAACACACATTCACAGGAAGCAGACTTCACGGCCACTGTGTTTTCTGCTTTTCACATGGCTGGCCAAAGCTAGTGTCCCCATATTGCTGAGGGAAAACAGTTTCCTGCACAGCGCACGGCAGACCATGTATGCATTACTTGCAGCAGGCCTAGCCCAGGTTCTAAATTTGCATCCCCTTCTAAAACTACACATCTTTGTCATATGGAGAGAAACTGGGGGAGAGGAGGACATGAAAGTGTGTGGAGACGTCAAAGCATTGAGCTCAGATTCGAATAATTAGGGGGTAGACGCAAAGGATAACTGCCTCCCGATGTCTTCCTCCATTCGAAGTGAATAAGAGCGTCATCTGCTCCTCACAAAAGGTCTGGCGCTCGAACGCCAGACCCTTTGTAGGAAGATTACAATTCAAAACCGCGCATTACGTGCAATGCTTGAGCCAGCAAGACACAAAGCCCCGGAAAAAGGAAAGTGCAGCAGTGCATTTCTGTAGGCTTCCACACTTCTTACATCTCCCATTAGACCCTTGGCGAGACAGATAAACAGCTGGGCCTCACCGCTGCATCCACGTTCTGGGGAGACTCGTCGTTTGGGTCAGCCAGCATGGAGATGACTGAGATGAGGATGGTCTCCACGGTGTGCACGGGAAGCCAACGCTCTGACGCTTTCTCGTAGCCGTACTTGTCGTCCCCGGGCTCGTGCAGAATCGATATGCACACGTCTCCATTCTTGTCAACTGGAAAAAGTGCCAACCCGTTGCACAAGGGCCCGCTGAACATCCAGTCATTGATAATCATAATATATTAGACCATGGGTTCTCAAAGTGTGGTTTCCTCAGGGAAGCCTGGGCGGTTCCCCCAGGGGTTTCCAGAGCTCTTAAATTTCTGTTGTCGAAAGATGGGCATTCCTCGAGATCAAAAAGTTTCAGAACCATTTTCCAACTGCGTTCCCAGGGGTTTCCCAGAGCGGCCTCATCGGTTCCCCAAGTCCCCAAACTCCCTTGATCGTCCCTACTCAAATGGAAAGTGTGTCTTTCCAGTTTAAGTGCTGCTTTAGAAGACCCGAGTCACTCACTGATGCATAGTTATGAGTCAAACACTTCTCAGTATATTAATTACTGTTTACAAGGTCTGGAGGCTTTTGCACTGCCTTGTGTCATCACTACTGAGACCTTGAGTAGTTCCTCAGCTTTTATTTAAGGTTGATAGGAATTCCTCGAGACCAAAGCTTCTCCAGCATTACATGGCACTGAATGTAGAGCAGCTGTGACTTGTGGGGTGTACTGCAGTGTCATTTATATTTATTACAGGAGCATGATATGTGATGTGCATTACCCAATATATAGTTAAAGGGGCCCTGCAATCATATTTAAGCGTCCATCTTTTTTGCGGTTTCCACGCCTCTTGGGGTTTGGGCAAGCCAGCGGGCACAGAGAGAGTAACTAAATATCAGCGAGTCATATTTTAACCAGACTACGCGGAAACCTCCTCCACCTACGGGGGCGACCCGCGGTGCCGAAAGCATGCAATATGCGACGTCTTTGGTCCTGGGCTTACTACTGGTCAGAGCCACTGAAAGCTTCGTTTTAGTCGAAATACAAAATATAAGTGGCGCAAACCGTTTCAATTATTTATAAAAGTAGTTTTTGTTCACTATTTTAGATCAGAAAAGAAACAAATGCAGTTTAGAAAGTACAGACACAAGAAATGACCCATCGACATACCCCCCAACAAGCGGCAGAAAAGGCGGCGCATACTAGAAAGGTGTAGTGGGATCAGGCACAAATGACCGGCGAGCGTAGAAAGGTCCCAGATGTATGCGGCAGCGCTGCGGTCATATGGACTGGAGGATCCCACCTGTTCAGAGCGTTCCCAAGGCCTTCGGCAAGCAGCTTTGGCTTGCAGTTTGGCCTCTTGGTGGTACGGCAGCACAAAGTGACTCCCGTTCTGAACCGATCTTTACCCCGTGTTTGCTGTCGTTTGTGGCCAATGAAGTGTCATGCCGAAATAGTGTTTAATCGCGCAGCAATTAAACACTAATTAAGAAAGCCGCCCTGGCTGCCTGCTTCATACAGCCTAGCTAGAACATGCTTTAGTTGCGCCCTCTCGAGCCGTCAACACGGAGTGCGGCAGCCGTGACCGCCTGCTGAGCTCACTACCCCTCCTCTAGTTTACGGCCACTTAAGCATGAGGGAGGTTATTTTTTGCTTGTTTTTAGAATTTTAATTTGCCTTGAACTTTTAAAATAAAGCAAAATTCGAGAAAAGAATAGTTTCATTAAGTTACTACGTCCAGTACGCTCAGGTTCGGTGCAAATTAAAAACCGGTAAAAAAGTCCTTGCAGGGCCCCTTTAAAGCTTTAAGGGTATATTTAAAGCAGCACTTGACTCATAGTGTCCAAAAGTGGCATTCTAATAGGTCTAGAACAGGCGTCTCCCAATTTCGGCCTGTGAGGCACATCAAATCCGCGGAGGCCTTCGGTTGTTCAGTTGAACATTCGGCAAGAAAGTCGGTGAAATCACCAACCACCGCAACTAGCCAGCGTCAAGGTCAAGCATGGTAATCAATGACCTCGCAGACTTTCCCGCTGAGAGTCCAACTTAGTCCCTGTCTGCAGCCTGTTTCTAACAAACCCTTCTATCGGAGAAAAAAAAAAAGCATGCATACAGAAACGACATTGTGACGAGCACCAAACGCGCTCACGAAGATACCAGAAATAATGAGAACCATATATTTAGTGCTTTCTACTTTACATTTTCCATCCCTTAGCCAAGAAGTCTGGAGATCCCTGCTCCAGAAACGTAATATCCTGAGATAGCCCACCCTCAAAGATAATCCACCCCAAATTTAGGCATGCTTTTTGCTTTATGAAAAATACTGAGAGTACACTCCCACAAATAGCACCGACAGAGTGGCCTCTGCAGCCACGGGACAGCTTCTCTAGCAACTGCCATCTTGATATATTAGCCGAGCTTGTTGGGACCTTCGTCGGTGCCATTCGGAACTGCTTGAAGGCTACATTCGGCCAACTAAGATCGCTTTGGTGCTAGGCCTATCGACAGAGAGTGCTCGCAACCAAAGTATGAAAAAAAAACAGCTGCCGTGCATTGGGCTTTGTGGGAACAAACAGTGGTCATGGTGGCTATATTAAAACCGAAAGATCTGACTGAAGCTTCAATCTCCCTGCTGCATAGGACGTGGGTTGTAGCACATAAAGTCAAAATGACGGAGACTCGATTCATGGACATAATTTCTAAACATCAGCAGTTGCACCACACAGCTAACATGACAGAAATTCCTTGCCATAAGCAGTCAAAATGTAATGAATGTGAATATTCCTGTACTGTGCATTTAAGCATTTAGTTAAGTCAGAAGATTGATTTAGACCTTCACCTTCTGTTAAAGCTTCGTTCTGAAATTTCCAGATTTACCATCAGCACTACTGCATTATTGCAATACCTTGGTAGCTTAGCTAAGAAGCGATGAAACCCAATCTTTGTAATTACCTCGTTCCAGAAATAAGAATGTAAAGCGACCCGACCTCGCCAATCGCACGAAAAAGCACACCCCTTGCGAAATTACGGTCAGTGCAAAGGCGAGCTGGTGGAAGTTTACCATGATGATTTTAACCCAAGACCGGGACAGAAGGTGGAATTTTATTTTACAGTGGAAGAGAAAGTAACAAGAAGGGACAGTGTCTCTATAGAGACACTGTCTGTCAGTGTTACTTTCTCTTCCACTGCAACAAAAATTTCCTCCTGCCCCAGTTTCGGGTTAAAATCATCATGGTTCACAGCCCTTGCTCCTGCTAAAACACGAGAGCTTACTGTTTGGATGCCAAATCTCTGTGATGAACTTCATCTTTGGAGGACGTAGAGGATATTCCTTGGGGAAGTATAGATGTGCCTTGAAGAAACCACCCTCGCTGGAAAAAGAGGAACAAGTGCACACTGTAGCAAATACTCTCACATGACACGGCCCTAGAGCTGGATTTTCGTCGTCACCCGGAGTCTAACGTGAGGCACAAACTGGACAAGAGATCCATTTCAGTGTCCGGCTGGGACTCAGATTCTCACTGCTGGAGCACAACTCCAGATGAAACGCTGATATAGCACAGATCTCGGCCTCCGGCTGGCCTTCAGTAAGTCATGCAGAGAATTCAGCATTACAGCCTCACTACCTCGGAGGTGTTGGCTGCAGTCTCAGCTCACCGAGCACAGGCAAGGATTAAACTGTGGAACAGCCACTCACGCCCAAGTTTACTCAGTGAGGCATTGCAACCAACACCAATCACGATTATCACAAGAAGGGTTGCAGGGGCACTATGAGCAATGCCTCCTGGGATTGAACTATCCCACATTCAATGAATGATGATCCAGCCACCTTCACTGTAGACTCTTGCAATCCGATAGAGACATAGCACACTGGCTCTCCGACGTCGCGACTCAGGAGTGCTTTCCTTATCTATCTGTGTATCCTCCATCAGGCCATTGTGCTCTACATGTGAGTAAATGCGGGGCAACAACTCGTGGAGCAATGCAGCACCCCATCAATAAACAAAAAAACTAGGTAAATAAAGCACAGCTGCTGTTAGTCCTTGTTCTTGCAGGTACTCAGTCATGTTTAGCGACAAGAAACAAACACAGTGAGAAGGTGGACTCTTGTTGAAATAAAACTTACTAAAGAGTGTCTGGTGGACCGATGATGAGGACTTCCCATTTATAGATATCATTGTCATCTATTAAGCCAGCTGAGAAACCTTCGACGGGGTTCTTCTTCAATTCTGAAAGGAGACAAACAAAAAGCAATGGTGTGAAGGACAAGCCGAGCCAGTTACACACCGAGGGGTTTACAATAGGCTTAGAAAAGAAGGCAGACGATATCATCCAAAGAAATAAAGGTGGGTGCTGCCTTTAACAATACCCACCATTGGACGAAATCTAGAAGCTCAGGGAATACATGAACAATGAGCGAGACACGAGGCGCCGAGCCAAAGACCGCGTATCGACGTTCGCTCGCTCTGCTTTCCCGTAAGCGCCAGAAGACGTAGCGTCCCTTACTACCAAACCCGGCTAACCCACAATTCGGTTCCTTCGATTCACCCAACTTGAGCGGTGCGCTTGGCCCGCAGCGGCAGTCACGACGCGTGCCCACCTCGGCCTCCGTCAGAGCCTCTCGACCGTCGCCAGCAAACGACGCAGCACCAAATACGTCGCAAATGCAGCGTGATACCATGATGTCAGAGCCACCGTAACAAATTCAGAATCACAGGTCGGCACCACAGGGAAACAAACGCGAGTCATTAGTCAAAAAACTTCCCAAGGCTCGAACAAAAAAAAAATATATCATTAGAGTACTTGAAAACGATCGTCCGTTCGTAGGAAATGTTGCGCAACGAAAAGCGTGGTTACCTCGAGACAAAAACGTGCTGAGCCACCAGAAAGAAAGAATACGGTTTTCCTTTTTCTTTTTTTTGTGCGTGAAAAGTTGGTAGTTTCGGACGTTTTATAAGGCAAAATGGTTGTGCAAGCGTAACCATTACGACACCTGCGTACTGTTACAAAAATAAAATAAAAAGTGAAGCGGTATGGCACAGCGTCACCCCATTCGAAAGCCAAGTTGGCCAAACACCTTGAAAAGTTGAGACGATTTATCTCGGAAAGTTGTGGTTGAGCAACGATAAGCCAAGGGGCCAGGCAAATTTGCCGCAGCGACACGAATCCGGTGGGTAGGCTCGCATAGCCTTGGGAAGCGAGGACAAAAGAGCTGTTAAAGCTCAGGCGGCACACGGAAATTGGAACCGGATAAGCTAGAAGTAAGCCAGATATCGCGGCGAAACGTGGCCGGGAAGCTTGGGAAACGGCTAAAGCTTACCATTCAACTGTTTTCGTAGCAAAAGGGCCGACTGGTGTTCTGCCATTCAGACGGTATCAATCGCACCTCTTCACGCGAACAATAACTGACGGCGACTATGGCTGTCTTGGCGCTTTCTGGGCATGCGCGCAGACCATATGGTCGGCCTTTTCCGGTTCCGCTCTAACTGATGTTTACGGCACTTACGATTAGAAGATTTATTAGATTCGTGCATGTAAAAAACAAAAACTAAAACAAAACTCGCTAATTTAATTCTATAATAATAGCAAAGTCTAGTCACTAATGCGTGATGCGCGTTAAAGATTATTATTATTATTATTATTATCAGTATTACTGCATTGACCACTCTAGAGCACACGTACGCGAAGACAAGCAGGCGCCATTTTTAGGTGGACCTCTGAATGGTGGTCAGATTATGACGATTATGAATAAACAAAAGTTTAGTCACTCTAAAGCAGGGGTCTCAAACACGCGGCCCGCGACTCTGGGACGTGGCCCGCAAGTCTCCTGTAGCTGCAAGCACATGTTCCTATGCCTCGAGCGCCTGCATGCTTCATAAATAATTACCTCTTGTCGTCCATTCATTTCCATTAAAAATGTACTCTGCTTTTATTATTACGTTTTTGACATATTTGTCACTGATCTGTTTTCTTTCCGATCGAGGAATATTTCGTCTTACATACCGTTAAGACACGAGTATTTTCTTGTAATTCTACTACAAATATTGTCAGAATTTCTTTCGAGACTTGCGGAGCGCAAGTTCGTAGCCGCCAACGTTACTAAAACACTCAGTTGGGAAACTCCCATAGAGACGGCTTTGAAAAATTGGCCCCAATCTGTCTCCAAGCACCGAGCTAATGACGAACACAACGCCACCATTTCTCCCACAGCGGCCTCTCGAAGAACTGCACGTGACTACTATGTTGGCTTAAGAACAGATACAGCGGTAGAGGTTACAGGGGTGCCGACCCCGTTTCCCCGGCGGACGCGCCGCGTTGAACTACTGACGTTAAAATGCACCTAGGTCAGGACGTGCTACCTGAAAGGCCCGCTGAGGCATGGTTGTATGAAAACAATATTAATTGTTCCGCAACACCTTGCGAACTAAAGATGATAAAAACATCACGCGCCCATCAATTGGTACTAAACTCCAATAAATTTCATACAAAAAGTGTCTTTTTCGTTTGTTTTTACGCAAAAACAGGCTTTCAAAAAGCTCACGGTGACCACAGTGCAGACAAACGATAAAGAGTGGCGCTGTTGTCGCATTTAGCTCGGTCTCGGTGGACGCCAGCGGTCCAGGTTTCGACGGCGAGTTTCCCAACAGAGTGTTTTAGTAACGTCGGTAGCCGCGCTCCGATTGGCTCCGATTGGGGGATAGTGGGTAGATCTAGCCACCTTTCAGGCCTACCCACTATTCTTCAATCGGAGCTCGCCGTTCTGCCGTCACCACAACCCCTGCAATAGAAGCAGACAAACTTGTGCTCCGCATGCCTCCGCACCACAACCCCTGCAAAAAAAGCTGACGAGCTTGCAACCCGCACTGAACTCCAATAAAAAAACGAAAATAAACTAGTCGTTAGTTGTTTTATACAGCAGGAGTTTAGCCTGCCAGAACATATAACAACATCGTTACCCACTGTAGATGAGCAATTTAGCAGTACAGTACGACCGCTAGCCTGGGGGCTTTAACGTGCACCACGCAGTACGGTACTCATAAAGATTGAAACGGGCAGGAGTGGGGATTAAGCCCAGGATCCCTGGGTTCTGCAGTGCGAGCTTTCACTTTACTGCTCCAAGCTGGTGTGCGCTAGCCCACTCGGCCACCAATCCCCTTTAAACTTCGATACCTGCTTGGTTCAAAAACCCAGGGCGAGGGAATGGAAGGCTGAGGAGGAAGGAGCACATGAAATGCTGGAGAGAAGGAAACATTCCCCTCTCCAGCATTCCACCTTCTTCCTCTTCCCCATCCTTCCTTTCCCTTGGGTTTTTAACCTGTCACTGACTATAGTTGTATTGAAAAATTCCAGCACATTGGCTAGATGGTGGTATTTTAAATCTTGTAATCACACTTGGTACAAACCTGAAGTAGTTGTATGAATAAATCAAAGCTAGAGACGGCACTGACAAAACGGCTATTTCACCAAAAGCAAATAGAATAAAATCTCCAAGCGTTGCTAAAAGACTCGGCTGTTTTGCAACGTAAAGTACCATTGCTGTTTTTCTTTTCTTTTTTTGTCCCTATATTAACCACTTGCCCTCCCCCTCGCCACCCTACGTTGGCCCTCGACATTTTGGGGTGGGCTATTTTGAGATCCCTGCTCCAAAGCTTCAAGAAACCGCGAGACAAAAGCCGACAGTGGGTGACCGTACCACAAGATTATCCTTCTCTCACTCATGCGATTACGTCATTGCGACACCTTTCATTATTGCCATTGTTCATTCATTGTTATTGTGACATCGTGAATTTATTGCGACACGTCCATCTCTGATGCGGCGATCAGTAGCCGGGACTTTTCATGTTTTGCTTTGCTAAGCCCTCTGCTATATCGGCATTTTGATACTTCAGCTCCTTGTTCCATGGGAGACAAAAACAAGCCGTCGGATGGACAACAAACACGATTTTTGTATAAGGCTCATCAAAATATTAGCTGGTAGAAAAAATGAACCATCTGCATAAGGTCATATCTCAAACTTTTTTTGTTCACATTCCACCCATTGGAAAGCACAGCAAGAGAGCCCAGGTATGCACCAGACCAAACTCTAAATATGCAGCTTTTGCAAAAACAAATTCATAATTCCATATGAACAAAAAGTGATACCTGCTTCATGTTCAGCCCAGTAAATAAAAACATTGTTTCAGGATGTTAAATAAGTCCGAGCTTAGTGATGGCCACAGAATGTGCATGTGCAAACCACGTGAATGTTGCACATTTTATTTTGTGCTGCAAGGCATGCGATATGTTACTATACTTCGATAGTCAGTCAACACTTTCATGCAAATATGTTTTTTATCATATTTCCAAAAGTAATTATTAAACAAGCAAGCTTATAAACCATACCAAGACGTTCTACAACCCTGACACAGGAATGCTAGGTAATTAAGACACGACGATGTAAAGACCAAATGGTTTCTTTATTTCTCTTTATTTAATACAAAATTATACCGCCACCAAGAACAAAATATTCTGCATGTGCATCATTGCAGGGAGAGAAGCAACTGCTGCAAATCAACCAAATGTCTTCCCATTGTAGCCTACATCTGTTGCAGGCATATCGAAAAAGTTGATGTACATCCTGAAATATAGAAAAACAAAAATATATAAATTCTTTATGGTTTGCAATGTACTACAGTGGACTTTATTAGCTATGATATACGAGTTGTGACCACTCCGTACTAAAAGTACCCCACCGCAAGTGCTTCCCAAAACACTGAGCACATTTGATGCAGAAGTGAAGCTCTTCCACACTGGACTGCCACCTTCCCATCTTGTGCGGCATTTCTCGGAGCTAGCAGCATAGAGCAGCCACCAACAAGTGTGGCGCAGTGCAAGCATGTGCATCATATCAACATGGTATGTCTTGAACAAAGTAGGTTGTGGTCTTGAAAGGGCCCGTACTGACCAAGTAAGAGTGAAGGTCAGTGCCGACCCTTTCATAATTGTGTCCTGTGCATGCATGATCCCCCCCCCATCAGCAGATAATTCCTCACACATTACTTGATGCAAGTAAACAACAGGCGAGATAATACCCCGCACATGGTTTGATACTAGCAACAATCCACGTAAATGAATCCTTTCATATTTCACTTCACAATGCAGCTAACCCTATTCCAACAGGTTCTAGCGTATTTGGCAAACGCCACTCTCCGAGCCCATATCCACCATAAGCGTTCACTACATTGGTCACTAGGTGCTGTCTTTATTTGAAAAAGAACCATCTCCAGTCACACAAGCAGGTAAAACAAAACTTTAAAACACACCACGGTTGCAATTAATGTACTGGGCAGGTTCTTGAGTGAAGCATCTTTCAGTATACTTTATTGAACAAGGTTCATGGGTGATGGCTTCATTGAACATAATCTCGCTGATATGCCCATCCTTTGCAGAAGTAAGCAGTATAAACCCGCTCAAATATGCCACCCGTGAGAGGCAAACCCACTGTTGGCCTATACTTATCCCTGATTTGTCTCAGAATTTGATAAAAGCCAACTTCCTCGTGGCCCTCCACAAAACTTTGACATATTAGTTGCGAGCAAAATGAGCTTCAACTACTAGGTAGTTTACTCATGTGAAAGAGTATTGGCTTATCAAGTTACCTGCACACAAAAGTGCTACCAAAAGCTGTTACATGCCTATGGCTGCTACATGCCAGAGGCTAGTACTTCAAAAGACACGTTAAATTAACTATTCATAAAAACATTTGCTGAAGCGATTGGCTTTCCAGATACAGTAAGTTCTCTACTTGAGCAAACATCAGTTAAACAAATATTTCAGAATAACAAACTGTAAAAAAATCCCTGGCAGTTTTCCTAAGCATTCATGCAAAAAATGTTTCACAAATTAACAAATTTCAAAATAGTGAATATTTCAGTTCAACGAACTTCATCGGTGGACCCAGGATTATTTTTGCAATCAGTTCAACGAAGCATTCTGCTCTGCAGTGCTGGCGTAGCCAATGCCCGCCGCCCCGCCGCAACTGCCTCTGCAGCGGCAGAGTATCATCGCTGGCATTTACAGCGCCGCCGAGGCAAAGCGGCAGTGCGATAGACGAAAACGAACCATGTGAAGTATCTGTTTTTTTTTCGTCATCGGTTCCGTTCGGCCATCTTAGTTTTGGGTAACAACAGCAGGACAGCAGTTTGTGCGCCCACTTTCGTAATGACTAATGAGTATGATGAAGTGGAAGCGGTTGTCTCTATCCGACAAGCTCAAAATCCTTCAGCGCCTGGACAACGGTCAAGGGCAAGTGGACGTTGCGAAGGCCTATGGGATTCCACCGCCGACCTTGTCAACAATAGTGAAGCAAAAGTTGAAGCTTGAAGGAGAAACTGCGTTCAATTCCATCAGGAAACGACTCTGCACGGAATACGTCAAGCCAGTGAACGATGCCGTTGCGGTATGGCTTCGTTACAGCAACAAGTTGTACCAGAGGAAGTGCAAAAAAACATAGGCTCTCTGGACAGCTTTGTTACTTCATACGCTTTAAAGGTGTACTTGAACGAAATTTGAAACATACTTTTCGTTTTCAAAAATAGGCTGAATATGATCCACAATATCCGTAAATGACAATCACATGTTTGTATTTTGAGCCTGATGGCTGTGTTTTTCGTTATAAATGGCCCACTATGGCAAGCGCTCAGAGAGCAGCTAGCAAAGAGCATGTCTCATCCGGCGCAATCGTAACATAGTCTGGCTCAGGGTGAGCAAAGCTGCAGCGAGGCTGACGTCGTCAGGATGCCCAAGCCATTCCAGACACTGAAGCGATCGAAGCACGCCAGCAATCAGGCACCCGCAACTAACCACAAAGCTGCTTTTGTGTGAATTTTGAGTGACGGGTTAATCTTTTATAATCTTGTAGACGGAGAATAGCGACATCTGGGACACACAAAAGAGAGTCCTGTTGAGTGGGGAGTTCCTCCCTCCCCACTTCTCTTATGCTGGCCGCAGAGCTGTCGGGACGATGTCAGGTTCAAAGCATGTATAGTTCTTGGCGAGACAGTTATCGTCACTACCTGTCAAGGTTCCTAGATGGGCATTGCAAATGAGGCTTTAGCAACATCCAACAGGTGCTCTTTGCTAATCGTTTAATTCACTTTAAAATTTCTTTTCGTGTCTTTTTGAACAAGATATTAGTGTGTCTGATGTGATACTGCTCCTTTGAACACGTAGAGACAAAAAAAAATAACCAACGAAATTTCATTGTATCCTTTTAAGAGCACCGGTGCAAAACAAATTAGATTTTTTTACAAGATGAGAAAGGCAGCAACGTAACTGTTATGCACTTTGTATATATTGATGTGCATGACTCCATAAACTGTAGTTCACACTTTTAACTCAATGTATGCTGTACCCTATGCTGTGAAAGATTCTAGTGAACTTATTCAGTTTAGTGAACTTTCAGTTAAGTGAACTATTTCCTTGGGGGCCTTGAAGTTCACTCAATTGAGAGTTTGCAGTATACGGTGCCAAATGTTCTAACTTGGAAGAGGCCTGTTACCAGGCAGTCTCAGAAATGGCCTATTGAAGGAAAAACCGATTGCAACTAGCTATACATTCCCTTTGGAATCCCCCTCCCCAATGGCTGCCATAATGGCGGTGGTAAGGTACCTTCAGCTGCAGCCTAGCTGGCAGTCTCCTACTTTTTTTTTTTTTGTAGCTGCTTAGCTTTCGCAGGGGAGAGGCCGGCTGCCTGTATTGGGGGGCCTGGCTCTACACCCTTTCATTCGGGAACCTGTGTTCTCAGAAGCAGTACCAAGTGCTGGGCAAGGAGATTTTGCATTTCCTCTCGTCTTGGGAAGGGGGACTCGCCTAGTGGCCATGACAAGGTTCGTATGTGTCGCCACGACCTCTCTCGGATGCTTTTCTGACCTCTGCATTAGGGACCTTATGCCTGGCAGGTAAGATCTCTTTCCTGCCTTGCCGGAAGGGTGGTTGGGGGGGGGGGGGGGGGGGGGGGGGGGGGGGCATTTTGGATGGGGATATTAGATTTCTTTTAAAAGTGTTCTAATGAACGCTCTTAAACCCTGTCCTACTATGGTACGTTTTTTCTTCTGTCTTTGAGAGAAACAGTATAAAGATCATCAGCACGATGGAGGTTTTATCGAACCGAACCCGTGGCGATGTAGCCTAAACGTCGCGAACACTGCTGCGGAGATGTGAAACCGCGCTACTATGCTTGATGTCTCTCCTGGTTTAGATCGCCGCCGCCGCTGTAGAACCCTTTTGTAACTGCAACCAGTACCTCTGTTGGTAACTAAACCCCACAACATGACACAAGCTACTACTATCCACTTCAAAGATTTGAAGAGATGCTCGTTAACTTACTTGTCCTATTGGCTGCGAGATTCAACTGTCATGCATACTACAATGAAGAGCGAAAACCCACTTCTTTTTACCCTACCTTTGACCACAGCAAAGGATAAAAAATGGATATCAAGTACTAACTCAGCTTACAAGCTCATGCAATAGAAGAAGCTTCCAAATCAAAGGGCTCATGTTCATAGCCTTACCCTTGCCCGTGTTCTGCGTAATTAATATGGATGGTTAGCCTTCACCTGCTGTGCAGACATGAAAGTTTCAGTGTACTGCCCATATCCCTAGACTTGTGCTTGTTAATGACACCTGAACCTTAAGTTACCCCGAGTACTGGAGACACTATGCAATGCTATACATTGGGAACACCTGGTGGTCAAACTAGCCTCAACCAGAGGTGCGAGGCAACTGTAGTCTCACGGTTGGGTGACATCACTGCCAGTAGAGCTACATACCTGTCACCCTTGATGCCCAGTGTTTTCTCGACATGCTTGAAGAGGGCAGCTGAATGCTTCTTATTTTCGGCATCTCCAAGGCACCCGATGCTGTACAGGTTCGCAATGGCACACGGTTCGGTGCTGCCGCCGAAAGACATTTTTTGATCCGTGCTGATGTGGACGACCACATACTGGAAAGAGAAAAAAAACATGGATATATTCATATATGCATAATCAGTATTTCTAAGTAAATAAACCAACGAGTCGTAGAAACAAAATTTTCTTTGAATAGCTAACAATAGTATGCATGGTCATCACACTTTAAGAGATAAACCCTACATAGGACTTGCCCCGTGTCGCAATCTAGTAAAACAGCTTATGAACAAGACAACTGTATGCACCTAAATAGGGTGAATGTAGTATAATGAACAACCCTAAGGAATTCTGGTACTTCAGTAAACAACATCTGCATGAAAATAATCAAAATATCTGCCTTCCAGGTTTCCAGTGTTTGCCAAAACAGATTGCAGGATTCCAGCGTTTGCCAAAACAGATTGCAAATCGTTCTGCTGATTTTTCAAATTCTTGCTATTCCCTTGTGTAAACGAAAAGCATATATGGTGCCTTTGGAGCTCCGTCTAGTGTTTTGTCTTCATTTACAATTAATGATGATGAAGTTTTAGAAGCCATAAACAAACTTAAACCTAAAAAGTCTACTGGTATTGATAGCATAACTAGGATCACGGTAGGAGCTAGGTTCCAACCGTAATCATTATAGTTAGATCACGGTTGGAGCTGAACTCTGCTATCTGTAATTCCTAGACTCTTACGCAGGTTACTGTGATTGAAAATGTCCAAATATCTATCGACAAAGAGCATTTCTACCATTATGAATCATTGCTACACCAATTTTCATTGCATAAGCTGTCTGTGAGAAGGCAGTAGAGATTTTATATTATTGCACAAGGTAGTTTGTGGAGATGTGAGTTCGATGGATTTTGTTCAATTTATTTATTTCCATGTTCAAAACCGCACCAGCCAGAACAGATAAACTTTTTACCCAGCTGGTATGTCCTACGCATCACATTTATTGAGAGTACAATTGGCTTTTAATGCTGTTCGGGAATTTAACTTTGATATTTTTATCTCCCATCAGGACTTCATTTGGCATGTCTGCAAGTAGATGTCTTCCTTTTAAGCATAACAGTGCAGGTATACCCATAGAATCTACACCTTATGTTTCTTGTTTTAGATGTACTAATCACCTGTATACTCTTGTATTTTTATACATGTATAAATTCCACTTATGTTTTGCACACCACACAGTAGACCCTGAGGTTGTTTGTGGGCACCGGAAAAAATAAAGTTTATTATTATTATTATTATTATTTGTTCCGTTTTCAGTTTTTGTGAATGATGTTTCGGCTGTGATCCGTCACTCTTCCTTTCTACAATATGCAGATGACATTAAGATGTTTATAGAGGTACGAGACGAACGCGACTGTGTTCTGCTACAAAATGATGTATATGCATTCGAAAACTGGTGCAATCAGAATGCCCTAAAACTAAATAGTTCGAAAACTAAAGTCATGTCCTACACTCGAAAGACACATAATATTATATTCTCTTATGACATTCAGTCAGTTCTTTTGACACGTGTGAATGAAATCAAAGACCTTGGAGTTGTATTTGATAATACATTACGCTTTTCGAGTCATGTTGACCATATTGTGAGCTCAGCTTTACGTACGCTTGGTATCACGTGCCGCATTACTAAAGAGTTTAATAACCCTAGTACTTTTGTCACACTGTACAGTGCTTTATGTCGACCACACGTCGAGTATGCCTCTGTTGTATGGAATGGAATCTGCGCGACAACCTCGGCTAGAATCGAACGTGTTCAGAATAAGTTCTTATGTATCTACAGACATCGTTTCCCGTCGCGCAATGCGTCCACCTCAAACGATGATCCAGCAGTCCCAGTCCAACATAGCTTGGCATTGCCCACCCTGCGGCGTAGGAGAGAACATGCCGACATCCTATTTCTGTACAAACTTATTCATGGCATCACTGACTGCACATCATTGATATCAAATGTGCGTTTGAAAATTCCCGTAAAAACTACAAGGCAAAATGCATCCTTCTACAATGCTCCCGTAACTAATCTTCACGACCCCGTGTCGAGAATTGGGCACACCTACAATTCCTCTTTTACAGACTCTATTGATATATTTAACAATAACACACCGGAGTTCATCAGAGCGCTGAAGTTCCTCACCTAAATTTGACTTCCCATTTTTTTTTTTTTTTTTGCACCTGATTAAGTTCCTTAGAACCAATTTTTATACTCTCGCTTTCCTTTCCTTTCGCTATCGTGGTGGTATAGCCTATAGCCAGTTACAGGTTAAGAAGGTAGCGGCAAATGCCCCTCAAAGGGAATCAGATATCCCTCCGCCACCTTTGCATCCAATAGCGTCCCACCGTTTCCGTGACGTCGCGGACAACGCGCGTGAAGGGTCTCGCCTTTCTGTACATATTTGCTTTATCTTTCGACTTTGACTTAGCATTGTGGAAGCCACGAGAGGGAGATTAGAGTTCTCCCCCACCGACGGAAACAAATACAACTTTCGGGGATTAGCTTCCCCCCCGATGGATACAAAGGCTGCTTTCAGGGGCTCGGTTCCCTCTCCGATGAATACAAAGGTCGCTTTCGTAAAAAGTGGGATCGGAGACAAGTGGGAATCCATTGAAGCGGAACAAGGAGCGTTTCCAGTGAACTCTTCTTTCGACTGCGGAGAGATTTGAAAAGGGCGCATCACACTTGTGGGAGGAGCTTCTCCTACCTTCTTGACTTGTAACCGACTATAGCGAGTTTATGTGATATATGTGATCTTTTTTAAGTGTTTTATTGTTTACTGTTTCTTTGTCGTGTGTAGTGTTGATTTCCATGTTTCCCGAGTGCACCTGTACTAAGACCGCAAGGTTGTTCCTGGGCACTTCACTAAAAACATTGATTGATTGATTGATTGATTGATTATTATTATTATTATTATTATTATTATTATTATTATTATTATTATTATTATTATTATTATTATTATTATTATTATTATTATTGATCTTTCTCAACGCAGGCATCCCTGTGATCTTGGAGAGCTCTCAGTTGCAACTGACATGTGGGCTCCCTCTGCAGATCAAACATGCCACAATGTTTTGCTAATCCTTCCCTACTCGTTTCTTTGTTGGCATTTACTGTCGGTTTATATATCAAACATTTAGCCTATTTATATTGAAGCAGGGCATGCAAGCTACCAGTTTGCATACTTTTAGAAACCCTGGAACACGGCGATAGAAATACTTTAGTTGACACAACGCTGCGCCTCCGCCAAAGAGCCGCCGTGGCGAAGATCAGCCCACAGTTCTCTCTCCTGCCACCAGAGCACGGCACCAACGCCAAAACCATTCTTTCCTGAGCTGCAGCAGGCGATAGCGTGCGCTGGGCTGCAGTGCTGCATAGTTTTCTGCAGTTATCCTTTTGTTTCTAGTTGGCTCGAGCTTCCATAAATTCCCACCAATGGGAAGAAGTGCTTCGTGCCACTGTGCAACGTGAGATACAACACATGAACGGAAAAACTGTCCCTTTTCACTACTCCCAAAGAGGACCACTTAAAGGTATAACGTGACGCGATCCCACGCAAAGACCACCTGCTGCAGCTGCCAGACTTAGTCTGCAAGAGCCATTTTGAGTCAAGGTTTGCGAGTAAATTGTGGAAAGCCGTCTACAAGGTCCACATTATCGTGAGTGCCCAATGGAAAGCTGCTCCGGCAAAAGACGCAGTGCTAACAAAGTTTCTGGGCTACCCCTGCTACCTGACGAAGAATGCGAAGAAAAGAAAATAACCCGCGGAGTACCGCTGCCCACTTTCCAGCAAACGGCACCATGTTGCAGAGGAATGCTCGGGGTACAGTGACTTGGTGAATACTATTTTTAACACATTCAGTTTTACTTCACCTTGAAGTGCAAGCATAGTGCACCATTACGTTTTGTTAGTCAAATGTAGCCTGTAATTAAAGTAAAGGGTGTTTACTTTCTGCATTGTGTTAACAAATTTGTTTTCTGTTCAATGAACAAAGTCCATAGATGGAAGCTCTCCCATGCTCTGCCTCACTGTGTTTTGAAACCGGAACCAATGTTCAATGAGTCTTGTTACCAGGTCAACTTTATTGGAGTTTTAGTAGACATTTGGGCTTAATGAATTGATAAAAAATGTTGCACTCCACCCAGGGGTGGCCAAGCTGCGGCTCGCAAGCCGCATTTTGGCCACCCCTGGGTGGCCAAAATGGAACGTGTTTTAAATTGAAAGAGAGGTTGCGGTTCGATAGTTTTGGTGCTACTGCTACCTTACGTACACTTGGATTGCTTTTGACTTGGATAGATTGAAATTAGTTCGAGTTTCGTTTATTACTCTGGACAAAAATTTAGCGACCCCCCCCCCCCCCCCCTCTCAGCAGCTCTTGGAAGTTTTGTGGTTTTGTTTGCAGCTCTTAGGTCAGGTCAGTCTCGCGACCCCTGACATATACTATCATATCATAAAAAGTATGCCAATAATGTGTCATTTTTTTTCTACTTTCTTTTAGACTTGTTTGTGCAAACGAGAGAAGAGTTTTGCCTGCTGTGGAATCGGGGTGTACCTAATAAGCACATAGCATATTGTCGCCACAACAGGACTTCAGCATCCCATCCTTCGTGATCGATTCAGCGTGCTTTGCATGCCTTTAGTGAACTTGAAACCGAGGGCTTGCTGTGTCATAGTCCAACGTTTACAATTCCAGAGCCCAGTGCACAATCTCAACAACCCAGCACGTGCGCGTTTATCACTTTACATACAAAGAAAGCACGTGCCACATGCAAAAAAAGCCAAAAATGACACCAGTCAGAAGCCCTTCTTTGGAACGATTTATAGCCTTATATAACATCAGGAATAACCACCGCCGCTTCAAGAGCTATGTTTAACAGTCACATTCCGTTTAGCACGTTCAAAGCTTGGCTGCAGTTGCCGAACGGTCCACTCCCTGCATAGTTTTTGCAGGTCTGGACAACCATGACGCCATCTGGTGGCACGCATGAAAACCAGGGAGGGAAGTTGGACGCCTCCGGAGACGGCGTGTCTGCAACTTGGATTAGCATCTCAATATGATTGTCAAATGACAAGCCGTGAATACATTCTTGCTTCGACCAGAAAATTGCTGATCCACTTGCAGAACAAAGATGGGAAGGCTGGAAATATAAACAAAAGAAACTGCCTCCGTATACTTGAGGAGCGATATGTCTAGTTCCTTCTGAGGAAGATTGTGGTTAAGGAAAAAATAGAAAACTCACAACCATAAGGCCAGTCATGGAAACTATGTTCTAGGACAATACCTGCGAAAATAAACGGCCCAGAACAAATGTGCTGATGTGTCGAGGGGTCATGTGCGCGCTACTAACTTCGCGAAGTTCAAAATTCAAATCCTCTTGGGATGATAACTTTTAGTGCTTCATTTTATATTTAATATAATTCTAATCCATAATGAGGTTCTACAACCACATTCCACGACGATTTCAAGCTTTGGCAGGACAAGCGGCATTGTTACAACGGTTGCTGAATGACAGAAGACCCGGATATGTTTGAAACCGAAACCGCATCCCAATTACGTGATGCAGTGGAGTCCAACTAATACAAGGACTCCAATAATTAACTATGTTTTTATCATATCCATTTTATTATTTGCAGATTAAATTAAGTTGAATTATCTGTTCAACCTTTTTATATAGCTACCATGACGTTTTTTTGCACATGCTCCCGTAGGGTATAGCACGGTCATTACACAGTCCAAAAAACATGATTTTTAAACATGGTTTACGCACCAACTCATGTTTACAAACAGCTACCATGACGTTTTTTTGCAGCACGGTCGTTACACTGTCCAAAAAACATGATTTTTAAACATGGTTTACACACCAACTCATGTTTACAAACAAACCGGAGCGCCCCTAGCGGACGCCACCGGTGCCGCGCATGCGCGACGGAGGGTGGGCAAGAAGCTCACCGTCGCCCATAAACAAACCATTCAAATGCAATGTTGTTGGCATCGATGTGAGTCCCCGTGCTCTTTTTCGCGTTAGAATTGTTGATTCTACGTCCTCCTAACAATGTCCAACTACTTGAGTGGCTTCAGCAAAATTAACAAGGCTCGATTCACTGCAAAACTTCGCGTGAATAATGCGACGTGCGGCGATTGATTTCATGTGGACCCCGCAATGGGCGCTAAAGCCTAACTCCCACGATGAGATTCTGCTCTTTATCCTCAGTCACGACGCTGTTCAGGCTGCGAAAGCGTGGACGGTAGCTATGGTGAATGTCGATACTGAAAATCGCAAGTGGAATCGGACATTACAAGTCAGTGATGGCTATTGGTGACAACGATTAACATCTCCTTGTATCTGCTGTTTACACCGAGCCTACTTAACCCAACTAACCTTCAAACTTAAAAGTATTTTGAGGCCTGCACTTACTTCTTATGGCAATTACCGGGTCAACGTTTGGCTTACGTTTGGTTGTCGTCTGAACGTTTGGCTGTCGTCTGAACGAGCAGACGACAAAAAAGCAGACACGTTTGAAAGAGCAGACAACAGTTTGAACGCATGTGCAATGGTGTGTGGGCAAGAAGCACCCCGTCCCGCATCAACACACCATTGGAATGGCACATTGTCGGCATCTGTGAGAGTCTGCATACTCTTTTTCGAGTTGGAATTGTCAATTCTACGTCCTCATAGCAATGTCTTACCCCTTTAGTCGCCTGAGCGAAATTATCAAGGCCCGTTACGCCGCGAAACTTTGCGTAAATAGTTTGACATGCGGCGATTCATTTGCATGAATGCAGCACAATGGACGCCAAAGCCATGATGAGATTCTCCTAGCTATTTTTGGTTGTGACGTCGCTCATGCTGTAAAAGTGTAGACGGTAGCGGCGATGATCAATGTCGATACTGAAAATCGGAAGCGGGAACAGACCAAGTCAATCCGGCATAACAAGTCAGTGATGGCCACTGGTACCAATGATCAACATCTTGTATCTACTGTTTACACCAAACATATTTAAAAGTCCTTTGAGGCCTGCAATTACTTCTTATCGCAATCACCGGGTCAAAGTTTGGTCAATGGGCCGCTTTTGTTTGAACGAGCAGACGACAAAGAGCAGACAAGTTTGAAAGAGCAGAAAACAGTTCGAACAATCAGGTGGCCGTTTGAATTTGAAAACCCACTGAACCCGTGGGTTGGTCCGGACAACTTGGCGGTTTTCCCTCGTTCATGTTGGAACAAAACAAATACATCTGGCGACCACATATATCTGTGAATTCAACCCAAAGTGTTGCCAGCAAAAGCAACTGTAGTTCAACAACTTTTAGTTTGCCCTTTTCATGGCCGCTATCCACATGCTCGGTCGATCCGAGCAGGCAGGGAACACATTGAAACTGACCTTCAAACCTTTCCCGACTCTTCTGGCACAGCCCCCGTCGCAGCGTTTTGACAAGAAGCCAGATTTTTTGTCTGGTTTCTTCCAAAAGAATGCAGGAATGCATGTCTCATACGGTGACTTCCACCCACCGTCCCAGACCGGAAGTGCGTCCGACGCGCCACTACCGCGGCGTGATGTAACAGAGTTGAGTTTGTGTATAAAATTCAGATGCAATATTTCACCGTAATACTTAGGAATCAATGTCTTTCTGGATTAATGAATATAAGAAAATTAAAATCTGGCAGAGGTCAATGTCTTTCTGGATTAATGAATAGAAGAAAATTAAAATCCGACAAATACATTTTCTTTTTATGACCGCTTCAAGTTTTAAAATAGAAAATAATGTACGTGAACACTAAAAAATAGATGCATACGAAACAGAATGAAAACATATTAATAGATTCATGTTGGAGATGTGCTTAGAGCTAGTTTTTTCTGGCCCGGTTGCATCTAGGTAGCCTATTAATCTACCGGATAAAAAAGGTTAAAGCTTGGAGACTAGGTGATTCGTTTTAACCTAGACTTTATCAACAAAGAATGTGTTGCATGTCATTGACCAGTGCACACATTTATTACAACTTCTTTTTGAAGGCAACGTGAAGACATAGCTGGGGCAGGAGAGTCTGCGTTTGACGAGTCAACCCTCATGGGGCATTGAATCATAGAAATGGGTCAATGTCGTGAGGTACTTGATAATGGTATCAAGGAATGGATTAGAGAAACTAGCTTATGTATACCCTGTTGCAAATTGAGAAAAACAGGACAGGCTCCTCCTATGAAGCCCTCCCCTCTTTTCACTTAGCAGAGGGAATGAGGGAAAGGAGGCGAGATAATGCGAGGAGGGCTTTACGGGGGCAGCTTGTCCTGCTTTTCTTAACCTGCAACAGGGCATATCTCCCATTCAATTAGTCAAGCGCTTTGCATCGGACCTTGAGAATGGAATTAATAGGATTTGAAAATATTTGCGTCATCCACTTCTATCCATGCCTTCATTCCCCACATTTTTACGGCGACTTTGGCTCCACTGCAACATTATCAGTGTTGCCATTTTAGCGATTTTGTCGCTAGATTTAGCGATTTTTTATGCATTTAGCGACGGATTTTTTTTATTTTGCGGCTAGCAACTTTTTTGGCAACTTTGGTGTTCAACCGTAATCTTGTCATTTTGAACAATTTTAGAGATGCTCGCGGGCTAAACCCTTTTGCTTCTCTAGCCGAGTTTTCTTTGAATATATGCTCAATTTAGCGGCGCGCTTAAAAAAATGTCAACACTGTCAACTGCAGACCATCTCTCCTGCCCCACGTACCCACGTGCTCTCCGCCAAACGTTGAGAAGATTGTCAAACTGTTTAGGGAGGTGTAAGGTGGACTTAATTTTACCTGGGAAGTGCCTGTGAATAACTGTGCATTCAGTTTTTAGACATTTTGATCCTTTTTTCTGAAGAACATGTCCATTGGCAGTATTGTCCGCGCACTAAGAAAAGCCTTGTTTTGTTTGAAAGTGTTCACTCTAAACTCGTAAAGAGAAGTAGAGCCTTGACATGTCTAAGTGCGGCTCTGGAAAAAAGTTGCAATCACCAGATGAAAATCAGTCTTAAACGACAATCAAAAAGGTTAAGAGACATTACAAATAGTATTACAAATAAAAACCGCCCTAGTTGTTTTTCAGTGTAAGTTTAACCTCTCAAAATACCTGAGATATGATTATTCAAGGTTCACTTACTTTAACAGGGTTTAATAAGGTTTTGAAATTCAGCGAATATTTTAGCGACTTCCTGGCGAATCTAGCGACTGTTTAGCGACTTCCTGGTCTCAATTTAACGGCGCGCAAAAAAAAAAAAAAAAAAAAAGGGCAACACTGAACATTAGGTGCGGCCATGGCGAACGGCTTCAGGGTGCGAAGGACGTATCCGTTGTAGTACAAGGTGGAGGTTTACATTCCTTACATTGCATGTAATCTGGCCCTGCCTCGTAACAGCACACATGTATTCACACCCTAGACAATGATCAATTTGCTGATGGTTTCGGTTTTACGTGGCTTGACTAAATACTCTCCCACAAGATCCGTAGCGTTGGGGTAGTTTCGTTTGACAAGCGTATGGTGCTATACCAACGTTTGATTGGACGCATTTTGAACCGGATCACGCTAAGACACAACGGCAGTTGTCCCGCCTCCAGCGTGAGCTTCCCCACTTCCACTTGACTTCAGCAGCTCGTGAATTTCGAACATGCACGAGCAGCCAAAGCACGACGGAAGGCACCAAGCCCGTGCCGGAGGCTGGTCTTATTACGAGGGAGACGTCCTGCCCTTCTTGTGGCCGGAATGAGCGCTTCGTGCGATGCACAGAAAATAATAGAAAGCACGAAAACGAGTGAGCCAACGTTCACCGAGGACATCTTACCGAGAGTGGCTTTCCCAGTGAACGTGCGACGAGTTCGGCAGTTGTCTGCAGAAAGTCATCGGGAACTTTGCTGGCCGGAATGTTGGTGCTGATCGTAAAGGTAGGCATTGCGAGCTGGTTCAAAGGACGGCAGCGGACAAGTGCGAAGAGTTCGAGCCCTACAGCTTATCAGAGGTATGCAAGCAGTTTATCACTGGACTCCCTTTGCTAACCGCAAAACCGGCAAAGCGAGTGCAAGAAAGCCAAGAAACAAAGTAAACAAGTACATTTAAATTGGTTCAGCTCGGCCGCTAGGCTGGCTAGGCTTCGGCCTATATTGGCCGGTTGGATAAAACAAACTAAATGGTAAAGTTTGCGTTTAAAAGTATCCTCTGCACAAATGTAGTTCTATTTTCAAGTTTTGTTTTTTTGGTTTTTTTAGTGATTTTAATATTTTCGGTTGCTGACCGTTCGGCTGGGCCAGGGGGCGCGCTGGAGCGATACCAGTGGCGCCGCGCCGTGGCCCAAATTCGCCCTACTTAGCCGTTCGCATGGCCTCCGAGATCCCGAAGCGCGCGAACGCTTCGGGATCTCGGAGGCCATGCCGTTCGCTCGTCTCATCGCGCTGCCAGTTGCAATGGCGGACACCGCGTTGAAGCTTTCTGTCCGTTAAAAAAACTGATTTTTTTTTAGGGAGGCGAACCTCGACAAAGAAAGGTTGCCTGTGCGTCAGGTCTCCGGGGTGGAACAAATAATCCAGACATAGGAATATTTGTCGTTTGCGAAGTGTGTCTCGCAAGTGCAAGACAGCGTCGACTGTAACATCCGACTTGAGATAAATGCTCTTTTTCTTTACGGTTTTGCTAGCTCTTCAAAGTCCGGGCAATTCGGACAAAGATGAGGATGCAATATTGTTTAAATTGTCTTGTCGCGCGCAGCTGCGCTGTCTCATACACACCTTGAACTCAGGTCAGTTCTCGGAGTTACTGGCTGATGGAAGCATGCCGCGCCTGTTCTAATTCATTCGGATGAAGTTAATTACGAGGCATGTACAGCCTGATCGCAACACAGGGTCAAGTTCTAATAACAAACCGAAACGGTATGTCAATAAGGCCTCTGTTTTTATTTTGAGCGGGTCCAACAAAAATATATATATATTACTTCGCGCCGCAACACCTTGCTGTGTTTGCGCGCCTCTGTCGCTGCCGTCAAAGCGGTAGAATCGCAGTTCATGTACGTAATTGCGTCAGTAACCCACTTTTAATTTTATTAGTGAAAAGTGGGATCTCCAGTCGACTTGCATTTCCGTTGTAAAGCGTCCCCTTTTATTAACTTATTTTTATGTGACAACAGAATGATAATTTTGAACACTGTTCCGGTTCACAACAAATAAAAAAATTTTGCGTCACATTCTTTTTTTTTGTTTTTTTTTTTTGCTGTTTGGGTAAAATGAAACTTGATATTCGCGACTCCAGCGACCTATAGGGGGCGCCACCACCAAACAAACATGGCGGCTGAGTCCAGGTCGCGGCGGCTGGGCCGGGCCGCCTGAACAGGTGGCGCGTTCAATTTAACAGATTTTCTTTTGTTTAATGCCCAATTTTATAGGTATTTGAACTGAGACGGTTTAGTGTAGCCGGTGCAGATAAACTTGCAAAGCATGGTTTTGTTTTGCCGGTGTTTTTTTGTTATTTTCGTGTCAAACTTTCGTTTCGGAGATTTCGTTCAAAACCGAAACTATGGGCTCCGGAGAGATGGTAATATACTAATCAGTTTTGATCATCTAAGGAAAGTGGCGATGACTATAGAATTGTTCCACAGAGAGTAACTTTTCAGCTAACTCGCATGCCTCGACCATGCGACTTATCTGTCCGCGAAATCGAGCTTTTGTGCGTATCCGCGTTTACGAAACAGCTCCAGTCGTCTGCTCGGCCAACAACACAGGCTGCAGGAAAATTACGAAAATTAAGCAACCGCTTCTTGAGCCAAGGACCATGTTAACCCGCCGGCGCCCCACTAAGCAGCTGATACTCGTATTTCAATTCAGGTTTTAGTAGCAATCGAGAAGTCATTTTGACGAGCGGGTTATGTATTATATTACGTACTATGGGGGTCCCACTAAAGCGATATTAGTATATCCTTGGGGTTGAAATATGAGCTTAGTTGACTAGCTATTAGGTGAGCTGCTGAATAAAAGTATATTTGACAGACGGAGATATACTGCTTAAACTTAGCCAAATGGTTCTATAGCCGGCAGCACGGAGACAAACTGAAGAGAGTCTTCATTGAAGATCCACGCAGAACCTCTCTGAATTGAACTTTGCTTCGAATCCTGAACGGAGAAAATTAGTATTTTTTTGAGGCCGGTCAACCTGACCAATGTAGACGTATATTGCTGCTGGCTTCGACGTCCTCGTAATATAAATATTGGAGGCGCGATAGGTCAAAATGCCGTGACAGCATCTAACGTTGCAAGACTTGTCTCCCACCTTTTGAAAACAGATAATTTCCCTCATTCATCATTTGCAGCGAGCAAGTTTTCCTGAATCAAGTAATTGCGAAATCAGCCCAACTCCTTCAGTGTGGTCCAGAGGCTTTTTCGGCGAAAAGCAGCCAAGATGAATACCCAACCTACCGACCGGCGTGGGTGGCTCAAACTTGAAGCTAACCGAACACAACCAAACTCAAGAAAAGCAGCTATCGAACCTTCCTATTCACTTGACTGCAACATTGATGTTCCCTCCAGTATCAGTTACCAAGCAGTCGTCACTTAGAATGTGATTCGAGACAGACAAGAAATCAAAAAGTTTTTCAGTGATTCCTCTCCATCCAAGAAATCGAAAGCACGCGACCGTGTGCTGTGGAGTAAACGGGCTTTCAAACATGTAATAGAAGAAAACAATCTACTGAGGCTTCACCACACTAATGATCACTCAGGCAAACTTAAGAAATATTCGGACCTTCGTCAAATTACATTGTTCGCCACCGCGCCGACAACACGTCTCTGCGAAAGCCACCAGAGACGCGGAGGGGCGCGGAGCGACCTGGACCGGCTGGTTCCCGGTTTCCCCGCTTGGCGGCGTCCGTTTTGCTGGAGTCGCGAATATCTTGAGTCCGTGTGTCAGGAGAGGATCGTCAATATTCCTTCTCTCTCTCTCTCTCTCTCTCTCTCTCTCTGCGAGAAAAGATTACTTAATTTTAAATGTCAGTCATGAATGCTTAGTTACTGGCCTTTGTGACGTGCCTTGTCCTCGCCCTCTTTATTTTGCTTTCAATTTATACATCTAACATTGCCAACACACTCTCATTGATTGACCGAGGAATGTCCGGGTTTGATGTTGTAGAGTCACTGGGAAGGTAATTATGCCTGTTTTAGGTTAACTTTATCATTTTAATAATATAACAAAATAAATGGAGTACGGCCGTCAGTATAAATCTCTTTTCAACTATGCGCTCAAGTCAGTGCTCGATACGGGCTATGATTATCTGCCTCATTGGCCCTCATGTCTTTCGCTGCTTACTCGCCTCCTCTCGTAAGCATCAGGGAACAAAATTGATAAAAATTACTGAGAGAGCGCAGGCGAGCCGGTGTTTATATAAACAATTCGGATGAATTGCCCAAGACTGGGGAGAAAAAACTAGAAATATCAACCGTGTATGAGAGATACTTCTTTTTGTCCACAGTTGATGTTTCTAGTTTTCTCAACCCAGTCTCCACTAATTTATTAAAATGTAAAATTGGCTAGTAAGCTAGGTTCTCAAATTTAAACTTGTTTAAAAAATATTAATTGCATAATCTGGTTTATTTTGTCGATACCCACGGGGAGCCATCCTAGCTATTACATTAGGAACATCTAACATTGCCAATACGCTCAAATCGGTCGACCCAGGGATGAGCTAGTCTAATTTTGAGAGGCCCTTGGAAAGGAATTATACCTGTTGTGGGCGAACTACATCATTTTAATAATATAGTATATAAAAAAAACTTGAATACAGCCGTCAATTTCTTTTCATTTACGCGTTCAAGTAAGAACGCAAAAGGGGCTACGACTTTCTGACTAATTTTTCCCCAAGTCTGTTGCCGCTAACCCGCTTTCTCTTGTAAACATCGGGGAACAAAATGGGCGGGAAAGCAAAGTGAGCTTGGTTCTCAAATTTAAAGTCCTTTATAAATAAAAAAAAAAAAATGGCAACTGCATACTCGGGTTACGTTTGTAGACAGCCATGGGGAACCATCGTAACAATTACATTAGGAACTTATCGTAGATTGTCGGATTGCGGGCCCCACCGGCGCCAGCTCTTACCGCCCCCAAACAACGCAAAACCCCTGAATTCTCTCGCGTTTGACCAACGAAAAGTCCCTATTAATGTGACAAGCAAGCGTAGCTGTATTACTGAATCACGCGACAAGATAGAGAAACAATAATTAAACCTGTCCTCCGCACAGCTGGCGGTTCATGCTTCTGGCGATCTTTCTTGAATCACCTCCCAGGAACCAAACAAAACTTTTCGGGAGGCAGATACCTTTCTGTTTAATACGATGCTGTGACATTTGGTACCTTTTGCATTCGGTACATTACTTTACGAAGCGCGAGGCCAGCACGACAAGTGCACCAGCCTCCCGCGTCGTCTGCTCTAGAGCACTATATAGCTCCTACGGAGCAGAGTAGCGCAATCCTTTGAACTCCGTGTTTTGCCGACAACATGGCCGACAGAGCGGATCGGCGCGAGTCACGTGGTACTCAGGGTTCCAGGAGGCGGCCAGCCCTATGGGAGAATACATGGAGATCGACTCAACACGGCTGATTAAAAAATGAACGCCGAGTTCACACTTTTCAAAACTAGTCTGTCGTGAATTTAGTAAAGCACTAAACATTTTATCAAAGTTTTAATAATATCGGATGCGTGTGCAAATTTTGAGGAGGCTATTTCCAAGTCAATGGCGTTTGAAGCAGACGATTTTTGCTCGCAGCGGAGATGGGCTTTTCGGGTTGGCCGGAGCGGGTCACGTGAATGGTGTGACGTCGCCGTGTCGTCTGCTGCATGATGCCGCTCAGGCAATTTTGTTAAAAAAGTCACGTCCTTGCGGGGCACAAAACTTAGCGAAAATTATTCTAAAATGTTTCATTACTATGTCAAAAACGATTGCCATTCCGTACATCCCCACAATACTGAAGAAACAACGATTTTCTCACGTTCTCCATGCATTTCTGACCGCAGTTGGAACCTCTGGGCGTTCGCCACTAGTCGCCGAGAGGCGGCGTTCTAGATTGCGCTACTCTGCTCCGATTAATAACTTAATCAAAAGTTATAAGTGATTTTCTGAAAATTTCAATGGGAAATTGGAGCCCATTTTTGCCCGTTTTCGGTTTCTGGTGCCATAGAGCCCCAAGCGTTTGAAAACTCCGTCGGCCGCCATTTTCCCATTGAAATTTTTAGAAAATCACTTATAACTTTTGATTAAGTTATCGGATCGGGCTGAAACTTTGGCATCTGGTTTTGACCTCGAGCGCTACCTTTGGGCGGAGAATGATCGTTCGGCGATGCCTAGTTTATTTTTGCGGTAAAAAAGACAGTGTAAATTTTCTTCTATGGCGTGTGCTCGAAAATAAAAGATAGGGTGAGAAATGTAATTGTTCTGGTAATCTTATTTTAAGAATTGAGGCGTCTCAAAAATTTCGAACTATGAAAGCACAATTTGGGAAGTTGAAACGAAGATACGAGGAAAATACGAGGAGCGGCTCTTCTTACACTCCGCCTCCAGCTTGGAAGCACTATCGATCAATGGATAGCCTGTTGAGAAGCCGGGAAGTACCAACAGAGTGGTAAGTACGGTTCATATACATCGAGCTCAATTTAAATGTGTTCAGAAATGTCTTCATTCTTATTAGGACGCTGTCAAACCTCAGCCCTTCAGCGAGACCTTCTGTCAGCTTGACCGAAGACCACCCTGCTCATGACAGCGTGTCTTCCCTAATGTAAGCATCAATTTTAATATTTAGACGTGACACATTTGGTCTCATGCCGCGGGGTACATTGCAGCAACGACATGACAACTCTCGGTAAGGACTAGCGGAGTAGAGAAAACTCTTGCCAAGTAAGTGACTAGCACTGTCGAACTATGCGCCACCACAATAGTGTCTCTGGGTGCTGTGCATTTGGTTTAGAATGCATATATGAAGTACCGCATACATGTCTATTGGTAGAAAATGAGTGCAATTTTTGTACTCTTCTCGAAAGAAAAATTTTATTTTCCAGCTCCAAAACTAGTTCAACAACGAAGATTACAGAACACATGTGAGCTTTGTTTTCACTCTGTTTATTGCACAAGATGAAAGACTACTAAAATAACATTATTTCTTCCTCTAGGACAAATACCTTAGAGCAAGAACGCGGTGAGACGTAAGTTTTGCAGTTCTTTGTTTAGTTATTTTGAGTTTTAATATTTATTTTCATAATGTATGATTATTTCTTTGTCGGTAATTTCTTGAGGGCGGCAGATATGTACAGGTTTGTCTCAAAAGAAAATTTACACGGTCTTTTTTACCGCAAAAACAAACTAGGCATCGCCGAACGCTCATTCTCCGCCAGAGGTAGCGCTAGAGGTCACAACCAGATGCCAAAGTTTCAGCCCGATCCGATAACTTAATCAAAAGTTATAACTGATTTTCTGAAAATTTCAATGGGAAAATGGTGGCCGACGGCGTTTTCGAACACATGGGGCTCTATGGCACCAGACACCGGAAACGGGCAAAAATGGGTTCCATTTTCCCATTTAAATTTTCAGAAAATCCCTTATAACTTATGATTAAGTTATCGGATCGGGCTGAAACTTTGACATCTGGTTGTGACCTCTAGCTCTACCTTTGAGCGGAGAATGAGCGTTCGGCAATGCAAAGTTTATTTTTGCGATAAAAAAGACCTTGTAAATTTTCTATTGTGACACCCTGTATAGAGACAAAACAAAATTGCTAATACCACGAAGTGTTTCTTTCTATCGTACGAACAACCAAATTGGTTTTAAAAGCCAAGATTTTTTAAACTGAATTTGACGTTTTCGCTTCATTATCTACGCTTTTATTAAAGAAGTAGTATCTGTACTAAACACTTTCGTTCCGAGCTGGCATGTTCTTTTACAGAGCTCCACAAACAACGGGCAGAGGAACAACGAGGTGTATGCTTGCAGATTTTTATGGTTGTACAATCGTATACTTTTCCTTTTTGAAATGTATTCCTGCGTGGCTGCGACCAAAAGATACGAGTCCGAAGGTTCTGCGGTATATATCGGTAGGACTAATGATCTACGTGCGTCCACAGCTTTCCCTTTCAAAACTCATAGTTATACTGCTGCTCAACAAATCAAATCGTTTCGCATCCGGGATGAAAACCGCAAGGCTAGGAAGCTTTGCTGATTTATGTATATTACTGAGTCAGAAAACGTTTTATGCTATGAAAAAAAAACAAGAAATGGAGTATGAGAGGAGTGCGCCGAACCTTCGTGCCTTTTTCTTGACGCCATTATTGAAATTTATAAAGTGTAGGGTGAGGTAAAATAAAAAGCGTTGTTTGGTTTTCCATTTTACAGTGTCGCACTTTATAATAACATCCTTTTATAATAACGCGTAAAAAGATAATTATGTGAAAATATAAAACGTATGAAAACCATGCAACATATGTCAAGAAAATAAACTTTTTCCTATTGTTCAAAATATATATTACAGACAAAGACGAAGCCAAGACATCGTATACTGTATCAAAGAAAATCTCCGAGGATTGAACGAAGCAAGGCTGGCGCAGCAGATGACTCGCCAAAATGACGACTTTCATCACTTCGGAATGATGGTGGCCGAGCGCCTGAGAAAGATGCCTAGGCAATGTCCGTTGTGCAACAACAGTTGTTGGACTACGAAGAGGAACACCTCATGCACCAATAAATCTAACTCGCTCTTGTGACAATCTTGTTTTGCCACTTGACAGAACCTTGACCAGAGAAATAGTCTGCAAAATCATTCCGAACTTGAGCCGCTGGCTGGTCATGTTTGGCTGAGCTGGGCAAGCGAGGGAGGTGTTTAAGCACTGTGCGCCCTTCAGTGTTTTCTGCTCCGCTTGGCCCTTCAGCCAAATGCTTGTCATTTTCCCTCTCAAGAAGAGCTGGAAGGCAGTACATGCTTCGGCTGTAGACCTCAGAAAGCAGAAAATTGTAAAGGGCAACGCAGGCGCCTATGTAGGCAACAGTGTTCTTTTCAGACGCTTTAAAAGTTCTTCTAAAAATTCTCCACCGGTTTGAGAGGATTCCAAAAGCATTTTCTGAGACCCTCCGTGCTCGGGAAAGTCTGTAGTTAAATAAACGCTTCTTGAGCGCTTCTTCCTTGCATTCGTCGTTCTGGTCTTTGTTGATATCCACTTTGGGGTATGGTTTCATTAAATATGTTTTCAGAGGAAATGCCTCATCTCCGACTATGACGAATGGCATTTCTTTGCTTGTCCCGGGCAGCGACTTCGATGGAGGAAAGCCCAAAGTGCCCTTTTCCAGGCTCAGTCCGATCTCACTCCTTGATAAAATGCCGCCATCGCTTTCACTGCAGGGTCGGCCAATGTCCACCAGCAAAAAGCGGTACCGGGCGTCAACGACAGCCATTAGGACATGAAAAATATAATACAATTGTATATTAGAAAGTGTGCTGGTCAACCAAGTAATTCAGAACAGAGTTTTATAATGTAGCGAGTAAACCGTTAAATATACTTCAAAAGTTATAAACACAGAAGCGCGAGCGAGTTCGTTATTTACTTATAAAAAAAACGTGCAACATAACTACGAAGAGGCTGTTGCGTGCCTTTCCTGTCTGTATTCTTATTTTGCGATGTATGTCTTAAAATTTCATCACTTTTCTGGATGCAATATTTAGAAGAAAAAAAATCCATCTTATCACGTGAAAATGACATGGCCCAATTTACTTTGCTGAATGTGTGCTTGTAGTTGAAATGTGTTGATCCACTCAGCAGCGGGCACTCGATGGTGATGTGCCTCCCGTCCATGGCGCCAACACCAGTTTGGAAAATTCCACAACCTGTGAAAGTCGTCAGCAACAGACGCCCACTCTGATGGCGAGCCCGGTTTCTGCACGTAGTTCGGAACGAGACAGTGCCATAGAGCCTGGCACGTGCTTGAAATTATCACGCTCGTTGTTGAGTGCCCGGTGAGAAATCCAAATGATATACTCTTTTGGGTGTCTCCACTTCCAAGGAACCTATGAGCACACATTACATAATTATCATTACTTTGAAAACTAAATATCAGCCAAATAAAGATAATGCATTTCAAAGAAAAGCATGTGCATTGCTTAGGTTAATATATGGCATTTAAATGACGTCACTGATAGCCGTACTTGCGCCCTCCGCTTACAGCACAGGCTCAGAAAGAATAATATTTTATCGTCTGCCAAGAATGGCAGTCTTGATCACTGATCTCTATAATCACTTGCTGGATCGAGCTTACTGCCCCGCAAATGCGACCACCGGTCGGTTATGCATGGGCATACCAACACGGCCGACGAGACATTGCGGCGACTGCTATAAAGGTTAGAATCGGTGAAGGGCAGCACTGGAGGAGGGCAGCACAAGCAGCCTCCACAGCGTCTGCTATGCCCATGTTGGTATGGCCAGAATATAGCCGACCCGGTGGCCACAATCGCGTGCAAGCGCGCTCCAGCAAATAGACCCTTTCCGAAATTCAGTGCCATCTGGTGGTTTGTAAAGCAGTTTAGGTTTTGCCATATCAATGGCGGAAATGAACTTGTATCGGCACCGTCACTTTCGCAAGTCTACGGCACGCGAGGAATTGTTCAGTGCGAGTTCTTTCTTAATCACTTTGAGTTTGACGGTGACCAAGAACCTGCATTCAGAACAAAGCTCCAACCCACTCAGATACCTCGAGAAAATTCTATACACCAAAGTGCTTTAAAGCAGATTGTGTGCCGCACACAGATTGACTGAATCTGAGTTACTAGAAATAGACGTTTACGTAGCTCTTGCGTTCCATTTCTACGTCGCGTCGTACTTACTCCCCGAATGTACAGGCCTCACAAGATCCGCTTAGGAGCATTTTCAACGTCTTCTTTTACCAGCCACTAGGAGGCCGCCATTGGTATGGCACAGATGCCGTTCCACTGATGATGATAGTGATCAAAGTGGCCAGACTGAATTTCGGAAAGGGTCTATTGTCATAGAGATCAGTGGTATCGATAGTGTGGGTGTACGTTCCCGAATAAAAACTGAGGTCCCCGTTAGCGCGCGCTCAGCAACGACAACGTAACCTCCCTCGATAAAAGAAAAAAAAATAAAATTGAGGGATTTTACAACGACCGAGGACATGGAAAACTTCCTTCCCCATCGCTTTCTATGCTTTTGTAAAGTGTACGCGCTCCGGTGTCACCCGGCTCGAGCGCTGAGCTTTAAAGTCAGTGCTTTGAAGCATAGTATGCCTCCTCATTTCTTTGGCCAATGTTTGTATATATCTTTTCTTGGCACGTGCAGGCGGCATTCGGTACGACAAAGGATGTCTTCACCCTGTCAGACAGACGTCGAGGCGCCCTACAACGAACGCGATTCCGCCATTGAATACTATTTGTAAACACCCAGCGCATTTTGTATAGCACCTCCATGAAAAGATGCATGACCTAAATACTCGTGCCTTCAAATATTATGATTCTTATTATCGAAGCACCTTCAGTGAAATACTACATATTGAAATTGTTTTCGAATTTAGAAAGTTATATGTTTCACGGTGTTTGCTCTGTTGCCACGGTAGAAATGTTCCAAGTATTTGTGAGCGAGTAGTGCTTTTAGAAATGAAGCTCACATACCTCAGTGTCAGCATGAGCCGTTGGTCAGCCGGAATGCTCTGCCGCCATCGTGTGTCTTGTCGAGTTATCAGGGGGCGGACCATCTCGAGTAGACTGGTGAAGCTAGCGGGCGTCATATATGTAGAAAGCTGGAAATGTAATTGCACGTCTATTAATTTGGGTTTCCGGCTGTCAATGAGAAGGACATTCATGATTGCTCTAGTTATGCAAGAACTAATACCCACCTTCGAAAGAGCTCCGTGTCTCGGTCCCTCATCCTAGGAACAAGGTTCGCCGGGTACCCGTCGGTATCTCGGTGCCGAAAGATTTCACGAACCCAGAAGGCTCTTCTTGGCGTTGAGCCGTCCACACACATATGCACTAATTGTGTATGCAACAGCATTTGTCGCATTTCTATCTCAGCATCCCACATGACCGCCATGGTGCTGCTGATGCACACCCAACCACGGGAACCGGAACCGCAGTGCACGCGCTAATCCGCAGTGCACGCGCTAATCCGCAGCACCACGGTACAAGGAGCGCTAACAAGGCGCTACTGAAGCGCTAACAAGGCGCTACAGAAGCGCTAACAAAGCGCTATCAAAAGCGCTAATCGCGCGCTATATAACAAGCACGGCATTTTCCATGCTGTAATTAAGCAAGAGTTTGCTGAACTGCAAAATAAGTATGATGGCTATCTTCATGTTTATACAGATGGCGCCAAGACTTCATCTTTCGTCGGTTGCGCTGTATACTCTCAAAGCTTCTCCAAGGTTCAACGACTTGATTGTATCGCCAGCATTTTTACTGCGGAGCTCTATGCGGTATCAATGGCAATGGAATATATTATCAATAGGAAAATACTGAGGGCAGTTCTGTTTGTTGACTCTCAAAGTGTGATACTTGCAGTTTGCTCTCTTAAAGATACTAAAAATATGCTTGTACAACAAATTCGATATAAACTTAACTCTGCTTTGCATGGGGGTCAAAATATAAAATTTTGTTGGGTGCCCAGTCACATTGGCATTCAAGGCAATGAAGAAGCCGACAAACTTGCAGGGTCTGCCGGGAACCTTCCACAATCGCTCGCCTGTTTACCCTATCAAGATATTAAAGGGAAGATGGGGCACTTCTACATTTGAGAAAAAACGCTTGAATTGCGTTCATTTGGCCTTTAGAATAACAGATATCAAAATTATATTTCAATGCGACGCGCCGGAGAGCCACGAGAGCAATTTCAAAATAGGGCTGAAGCCCCGCCCCCCTAGCCTTGGGCAGCCAAAAGAGCCGTCGATGACGTCACGGACAGCGACTGTCTTTAGCGTTTTTCTCGCGTTTAACAATACTTACGCAGCAAATGGTTTGGGTATTCGGGTTCACGGGGTAAAAATACACTAGAATTCACTTCTAACTCATTTTTTCCAAGAAGCTCCGTAGCTTCCCTTTAAGCCCTTGGTGAAGTCCTCAATTCTTCATTCTTGGCAATTAGAATGGGACATGGGGTGCAATAACAAGCTCCATGTTACCAAACCTGCATTGGGAGCTTGGGAAAGCTCTTCATGCAAGAGCCGACTTCATGAAACGTTGTTGTGCCGCCTGAGAATTGGACACTCATTTATAACTCATAGGTATCTGCCTTCGGGAGAAGATCCACCTGTGTATGCTCAGTGTGGTGACAGGCTCACTGTTTTGCATATCTTGTAGCTGTGTCCCGGCCTTCAGCCCAAGCGCCGCATTCATTTCCCTGAATTTTTCCAATATCATATACCATTTCATCCTGCTCTCCTTGTGGGGCAGAATCCTCTAGTCTCTTTTGAACGAGTAATAGAATTTCTTAGTAGTATTGGCCTTTTACACCGACTCTAGCCTTTTGGTCATCCTTTGGTAAAACCTTTCCTTTAGTACAATGATCCTTACAATTAGTTTGGCGCAGATGGCCTCGTAGCTTTTGCGCCATCAACCCCCAAAATCTCTCTCGCCGGGGTCGCTTGTTCACCTCCACGAATCTCTCTCTGTTGCTGCTTGACCACCTCGGAATTGCGCGCCTTCGTGATGGCGGTCTCCAATGTCAGTTCAGGGTCCAGCTGAAGTCTTTCACTCAGCTTAACGTCGATCAGTCCAACGACGAGACGATCTCTGATCCATTCTTCTTTCAGGTTCCCGTATTCGCAGATTTCGGCCGCCTTGTAAAGATCCGTAACGAAGGCGTCAACAGTTTCGTGTGGCTCTTGCTTACGGCTGTTGAATTTCGCCCGCTCGTATATCACGTTCGTCCTTGGCACGAAGTGCTTTCCAAACGCATTTGTCACCGCTCCGTAGTCCTGCTTCACGGCGTCTGTTAGCTTCAGCGAGTCCAAGATGTCCTCGGCCTCCCAGCCCATGGCGTACACCAGTGTGTTCACTTGTGTCTCGTTGTCTTGTTTTTTCAAGCCCGAGATCACTCGATATCGTTCCCACCTTGTCAACCATCGTTTCCAATCTTCCGGTCGTCGGAAGTCAAGTTTTTCCGGTAACTCAACCACGAACGGGTTGAGAGGCGTTGTTTGCTGGGAGGTTGTCATCTTCGTGCCGGTTGGCGTGGTCCTTTGTTCGAGGACGTGCTTTGGCAACGAGGCCTAACGTTTTTTCCCGCAGAACTGCTTGGACGCTTCGTGCGGCTCGTACGGCCTACCTGGAGCGGTTGCTCGCTGGCTTCGTGTTGTGGACGGATCCCACCGCTGCTACCATGTCGTAGCCGTTGTTCGGGTATAACAAGAACGGTTTATTGCGGGTTAGAGGCAATACATGTGGTCAGCGACATACAGCCGTGTCCTCGCATGGTTGCGCCGTTCGTTGCTTACTTTTTTTATTTTATTGCATCTAACCGAACGCTCACGTAAAATATCGTGGACGATGGGACGTTATAACTCGAGAAATATATTTTTTTTTCAATATTAGAGAGTGTGGTCTGTTAAAAGCCAAATAATTAACTAACTACTAAAAATAATCGTAATATCAAGACATTAAAGCATTGTTGAGAAATTGCTCTTTAATTTGACACTAACTTTATAATTGTAAGATACATAGAAAGAAAGTTATAAACCGTCGGAAGAGCACCAAAACGGCATGCACGCTGGGATTGCACCTTAAGGCGCATTAGAACCAATACCGCCTGCACGCCGAACAGAAGAGCAGCGTGGGGAAAGGCGCGCACACCACCGACATGCTGCTACTGCAAGGACCCCCAACATGCGGTCGACCTAGTTCACCTGTTATGGGGCTGCAAAGGCCTTGAGGCAACAAGGAAGAAGCACTTATAGGACGGGGTGACATCCATGGAGCACTGCGGTCTTTCCCCCAGGCCCTCCAGGTAAGAATATCAAACTCTACGCACGCTTCTGGATTATATCCACGAAGCTGGCATAGAATTACATATCTAATTCCCTTCCCCCATACCGCGAGTCCAGGCCGCGATGCCATTGACTCATTCCTCTTCCCCTCCCCCTTAAAGCGGTTCAAATAAACGTTTTATACTACAACTGCTTTGTTTGTTCTATCATCGTGTACTGTACTGTCCTTTCTGCTGCCGACAGCATCACACTAACAATAATCTAATTCACTCACTCGAAACGGTCCAGAATAACTCTGTTCGCTTTATCTTGTCCAACTATAACAGAACTGCGAGCATAACCACAATGAAATTCAGCCTAGACTTACCGGCTTTGTCATCTCGTCGTAAAAACTTTCGTCTTTGCCTCTTTCACAAGTTGTTTTATCACCCCCATCTCCGCGCCGAACTTATATTACCTCCCCAATACGTTTCATCTCGATTAGCTCACGTTCATAAGGTGGCACCATGACAGAACAGCACACGACATAACAACACGGTCAAAACAGCACGCGTCAAAACAGCACAGCGTCAAAACAGCACGGCGACAAAACAGCACGCGTCAAAATAGCACGCGACAAAACAGCACAGCGTCAAAACGGCACAGCGACAGAAGAGCACGTGCCAAAACAGCACGGCGTCAAAACAGCACAGCGTCAGAACAGCCCAGCAACAAAACAGCACAGCGTCAAAAGCATGACATTGACAATATTCAGCGTTTTAAGTTCGTATTATTTGAAATTCCGCGCACTTTTTTTTTTCGGTTTTTATTTCAAACAAATGTTTTCGGTGTATTTCGGTGCATATTTGTAGACTCATAAACTTCTCAGTTATATTAGGTTTATTGACGAAAACCAGTAAACTAACGAAAGTGCAATAATTAAAAGCGTTTGTGTAAAATGTATATTGAGTACCAGGTACTGGTCTTCTTATTTTTTGCCGTCTTTGGCAGCCGACGCGACCTGGGTAGCTAAACTCGTGGAGCAAAACATTCTTCGCTTTCTGACGTAGCGGGGGGAGTGACCAAAAGAACTCCGCAAAGTTTCCTCCTCCCTGCGCGCGCTCAACTTCGCAACTTTTGACGAAAAATCCCCCGCGATCCCTAGGCGGTGCAGTGCACGAGAGCACGAGACAGCGCGGGGAGGCGAGTGTTCACGCCGCTCGCTGTACGTTGTCTTCGAGCTCTCTAGCGCCGACAATCCCGTCATGCCTCGCCCGGGCGAGGAGCGAGAGCAGACGACGAGAGTTTTTCTGCTACGATGCGGCATTCGCACAGCGGAACTGAAAGAAAAAGTTGGTTTTCTGCTCAAAATCGCGACCCGCGGGCCGCAAACTCAAACGCGAGCTTGAATTGTAAGCGTCTGGTATTTCACGAAGGGAGGAATCGACGACCCGTGTTTTATTTGCAAAATTTGAGTCGCTTTGTTGCCGTACAGACGCTGAAACCTACCGGTGTGTAATAAAGGCTCAGGACCAACACAGAGGCCGCGAGATCTCGCATCATCTGTGTGCGTGTGAAAAGTGGAACATTTTTCGACAAAGCTCTCACAGCAGAAACCTGTGACGCATTCACTCAGCGTCCGGGAAGGCTAAACATGGAGACGTTGCCCGAGACTCAAGCAAAGTCATATTTGAACGGCAGCTATCTTCCCCCGTCGTATTTTGTTTGAGAAAGCTCTCGTTCTTAATGCCCTCACCAGGGAAATAAAAAGTCTTACGAAACGTATTCCTAGATGTTTCAAAGAACTAGATTTAAGCCGTATCCTTTCAGTGGTTCACTGATATTACTAAGCTTAAAACGAAGCAAGCTTTTGCGCGTACAGCGCCATCAATTTCCTCAAGTGTATGCTGTTTTGTAGTCAGCTGGTTCCGGAAACCTACTCCGTCTGTAGATATCTCTGACAGCCGAGTTCCTTAATTGGAAGTTATCGCAAATATAAGTTACACGTTGTAGCAACAAACGTTTATAGATAAACGATGGCTGCGACTGGCGCTCTCGCATTCCCATTCATCACGTCGAACAAAAAGGCGCTAGTTTCGGTTTGAGGTCGGTACTTTTCTACAACATCTATGGCGACAGCATCAGTCTGCACTCGGTGCATTTGGCAAGTTCGTTCGGGGCCTGTTCTCCGTGCAGCATTCCGCGGGTGCGGTGCATTAGAACTATCACAGTGCAAGTCTTGATCGCGGATCGGGAGCCCTCCACTGGCCTCACCAACGGCCATTGTTTGACAACAGGCAATACGCCGCGTCCTGTCTAGATCTCACTTCGTTTTCGTCCTTGTTGTTTTGGCGTATTACACTATGAGGCAATACACGCAAGTCTAAGGGATAAACACGCAAAAATAGGAAGCTTGTATGTGGTGCTCGAGGGCGAGTATTTTATGACGTGCGGCGATGATTATATCTAGAGCTTGGAGATCAAATAGACATTCGTCAAACATTCGAAAATCGATTAAAAACAAAATGGGACAGAGGACCACCGACTTTACCGACGTCGCTTGCTTCGGTTGCAAAATAAATGGCACGTACAGCGACTGAATGGCACGCTCCGAGTTTCAGTTTGGTTTGTCACGGAAGCCCTCACAGCAGTTCAAAGAAAAAGCTTTCACCATGAATGTACAAGAGGTTAAAACGATGCGAATGTCCCCAGTAAAAGCCTTCTAACTTATCGTTTGCTGAGCTTTGATGACTACGGAATCACGGATGACTCCACAATAACTCTCGATAGCCCTTGTCTCATTAAACACATCACAGTTAACGCCCAACAAAGTCGCCCTCGACCCTCAACCACACAACATTTAGTTAAACAAGATTGGTATTCTAACGCGTTTAATATTCTTGCCCACAATATTAACTGTTATTTGCGGAAACACGATAGAAGTTTCATGGTAGAGAACAACCTATAGCCTAACGTAATAAAATTGAGTTTTCTCGTTTCTCCTATAGCATGCATAAGGTCGTGTCAAGCGATGACTGCCGGTGGTGCCGCTCGACCCCAGCAATACAGGCCTCTATCCGCGATCTAGCCTCCTAAGAAATCAGTGGTGCCAGTGCTATTAGACAAAAATCGTTTATTTGCATCGGTACGCCCATACCTGCCGGATGTCGGGACAAGGCGCAAAACCGCACATCCGGCCAATATTGAAGCCGATTTTCGGCCGAAATTGCCTCGACACTCGCCAAGAAGCAACGTGGTGTTTCGGCGACCCGTTAGTGTAATTTATTTGTTCAGTCATATTATTGGGACCCGGGCCACTGTGTACACCCCAAAAAAGAAAGGTACTGTGGTAATTACACCTTGACGAGAAGCAGACACGTAGCCAGAATTTTGTTTAAAGGGGGGGGGGGGGGGGGGGGCGCCCATAACAAAGTGCTCTATGAGGGAAAGGGGGGAGAGGAGGCCCCAGCAAAATGGAAGATTTCGGGGGGGGGGGGGGGGGCGGCCTTATGCCCCCCCCCCCCCCCTGGCTACGTGCCTGACGACAAGGGGTATTGTACTTTTCCATCTTTATAAAAAGGTGTAGTGCATTATCACACGTTTTAAGAAACGTGTTTAAAAAATCACACATTTTCGAAGGTGTGAGGTTTACATTTTTTTATAGCGTCTATTTCTACACTTATTAGGGTGTTAGTTATGGGACACCCCACTTAAGTGTATAGCCTGACGAGAAGGGGTATTGTAGTTTTACATCTTTATAAAAAGCTGTAGTGCATTATCACACGTTTTAAGAAACGTGTTTAAAAATCACACATTTTTAGAGGTGTGAGGTTTACATTTCTTTTGTAAGGTCCACCGCTACACTTATTAGGGTGTTATTTATGGGACACCCCATTTACATGTATAAAGGTGTGAAAATGTTTAATGTGTATATATACACCTCTAACGAAAGAAAATCTCTTTCATGGGATTACATCGCGTGCCAATGAAACGATCTGTCGATGACACGTCGTTCGATGAACTGATTTGACCATCAATGAGTGACGACTGCCAGTAGAATTTCGGGGAAATAATTCTGCCGGCTGCCGGGAGGCTCAACCCTACCCAAGAATTACCCCGGTCCTTCTTTGTTTCCCAACATTCTGAATTGTATACCAGCTTATTAGTACCTCTTCAAATATTACAAAAAAAAGACAAAAAAAAAAAAAAAAACGATAGCAGCCGCAAAAACTTTGACAGCCCGGCTCACAGTCATGTGGGAGACTGACAGGTGCTCGTCAGTCGCCACCATGCCTTGAAAGCTACCGGTTCCGAAGAACCGGAGCGCGCAGAGAACTTGTTCCACGGTCATGGTAGACGGGATTTTCCGCCGCCTCGAAGTCCGGGCGCCGAACGAAGCTCGTCGCAGTCAACGCACAACGGCTTTCGATAGCCGCTACTGTCGCCGAAAGTCGTCGTCGGGGAGTTGAAAGGCGTCCCCGGTGGTTTCAGTAGCGACGCCGACGGTGGCGGAAGATAAGCTCGGCCGCAGCGTACGGCACCGCCATGTTGACAAAGTTTAAATTCGCCTCGATTCGAAGCGAAGATCTCGAGCTCAAACCACGGCTCTCGCAAAGTTCGGAAACGTCACTTTGACATCAGGGACAACTTCGACGAACGAGGTTTCTCTTTGACACAAACTTCGGAGGGATTTTGAGCTTCAGCAGGTCGCCTAGGGACAATCCGCAAAGCATTAATTTTAGCTTGGCGTAGGGATGTAGGGACAAATGGGCGCTACGTCATCGGCGAAGCCGTTCAATCAGCGGGCTCTTCGCGCCCCTCACGCGCCGCACGCGCGCCTCGATGAACTTTGCTACATTCTGCCTCTCTCAAAGAAATGAGCGTTCGAATGATTGACACCTCGCTCGACGCGACGTCAGCGTCGCGAGAGTCCAATTAGCGCGTTCCGCAAACTTCGGGCACAAAGTTGTGCTTGACGAGTTTAGCGACCCTGTTCTATAAAATGCACTGGGGCCTTGTAATGTCTGACATCGTCGTGTGCTCGTATTTGTACACAGGACGAGCATGAGCTTCAGTACCACTTGGGTCGGAGAGGCAAATATCAAAATGGAGAAATTAGCAAGCATTGTACTCGGTGCGTTTTCCCCCATTTTCACGACTGCGAGAGGTGATAAATTCGCGCCGACGGCAGAAATGACAATAAAACACTCGTATTTATGCCCTCCTCTAGTAGACGGAAGCTAGGGGTGTTACACAATGCGCGGCATCTACGGACGCTCTTGATTTCCGTTGTTTGATTTCACGATCAAACTCTCTTCTTTTAACAAAGAATTTGGCACAAATCCCTATCAGGTAAAAAACCCAGATTTCGTCCGGAAGACCCCTGCACCCCCGGAGCTTATGTTGAAAGTTGAACCGACGTCGCAGACAAGCTGAAAACTTCGAAAGGAAGTGGTCATAAGGTCAGTAATGAGTAGGGTTCCGTGTTTTCGAAGTTTTTTCGTCAAGTGCGGAGGGTGTTTTTCTGAGTTTATTTTTCGCCGAAAATTCGAAGTTTATCGGAGTTTATTTTTGTTTGATTCCGAATTCTCCGAAATTTGGAGCTCAAATTCGCAGTGTTTCTTATTAATAATAAACAAATAATATCAAAATGTAAACATATTCTGGGCAAAAAGAAAACGCGATTGTATCAATTGATATTTTCCTCAGTTGGATTTGGTGTTGGTGCCATTACTACTGGCAATACTAATTTGTCCTTGAACAAAAGTGGCACACAAGTGTTATTTCGATAAACGTGAATCCCTTAAAATGAATAACCTACTGGAGGTAGTCGCTGGGAAGCCTGTATTCATTCCATGCTATTCCATCAACCAACCGCGCGGCTGCAAGAGATAGAGTGGAAAAGGATGTAATAGAGAAGTTTCAAGTGTCCTCTTTTCCACTTTATGTAATATCTATGGTCCATAGCTTTCGCGGTTACAAAAACACAGCCTCTCCTTCCTCTCAGGCACAAATAGTATGGCCGAAACCGGAAACATAAACAGTGACTTTTGCCTTGACCCGATAGTACAATGACCAAAATTCGACAGATATGTGTGGTGGCATTTTCCCGGGACATTTTGCTCTACGCGCTGATTAAATGATTAATTGTAAAATATATTTGTGTGTGTGTTTGTGGGCGGGGAGGGGGGGGGGGGGGGCGGAGATTGGCACATCGAAATTCAGAGTTAATCAGATAAATCGCAATAGACGAAACTTTTACCGGCGGGTGGTTTCCGAATTTATCCGAAAACTCGAAACCGTTATGGTCACACTGTAAAAGAAAGTTCTGTGAGTTCACTTTCCTCCATAACAGAAGACAACGAATCACGGCGAACAATAACGGAATCTGAGCTTACACAACAAAGCTGAAAATACGATTAGACCAGACAATGAGCGTGGCGTTTTACTCGCACCTTGTCCCTGAGCGCATTGCGTTATTTTTCAGATTTTATCACAATATGAGCTTCGGCATTCGCTCGCATCCTCCTATTTCGTACCGTGATTGGCTGCCTTTGTGTTCTGCAGAAAAGTAAACTCAAACTTTTATTAGAGTGCATGTGACGCAAAATCTGCAGGTTCATTTATTTACAGGAGTCAAAGAAAGAATAAAAACACTTAGGGACAAGGACAGACGGCACAGTTCTTTCAACTAGCAACACACATTTACTGGTGTCTCCTTCAATAGTACTATCTCCAGTAAATGTGTGTTGCTAGTTGAAAGAACTGTGCTGTCTGTCCTTGTACCTGAGTGTTTTTATTCTTTCTTTGACTCCTGTATTTTCACCAACACGCTCTTTGATCTTTGTCATTTATTTACTTATTTCAAATACCCTCAAGATAAACATATTACTCGCCCATTACCGTGGTTAGCCCACGGTAATAAGCGAGTAGGATATGGTATAAAAATTTAGGGGGATGCTGCGGAACTGGCTGTGGTCGTCGTCGTCCTTGGTGAAGGCTTCTGAGGTTGCGACGATCTCATCTCGGCCGCGATGATGACGTACATGACGACGAGAACGATGACGATGACGACGACTGCCACGATGGCTCCTCGCAGTACGTACTTCTGGTCCCGTAACTGCGTAGAATACGTACAAGCTTAGCTGCGAGTTTTAGCTGGAACAGGCCAAGCTGTACAATTCCTCGAACACTATAAGGAATGCTGAACCGAAACTTTGATTTCACACAATAATGCCGCAGGAGCGTTGAACGGGACGCTGCGAACTCCAAGACATCACTCGTACATCGATACCTCAAACGGATGACCGTATTTTTGGAAAAGAAGGGCGCGATTAAGCGACAAATGTGACGTCACGACCCTCCTGGAACAGTTGAGAATGAGGGGGGAAGCGGTCTTGCTTCTCTCCTCCACGCTTCGGTTCAACTGCTCGAAGGGATGATGCAAAGAGAGTAAATGAGAATCGTGACGTGATGTGTCTCGTCGGCCGTGATCAATCGCGCAGTTCTTTTCCAAAAATATGGCCAACCGTTAGAGATATCGCTGTATGAGTGACGCTTCTGGCTTTTTGCTTTTGAAGCGTCCCGCCTATCGCCCCAACCTTGTTTCGTGAGCTCCAAATTTCCGTTCAACATCCCTTTAAAGCACGTTTCTCAATTCATCGTGACACTTTACCTGGTCTGCAAAGCAATGGACAACTATTTCAAAGTGATGGGTCGGAATGATGGGTGAGATCTGTGTCAGTCTTGCGGGTGTGACCGCGTCTGGTGAACACCACGGCAATTTCCCTCTGCTCAATTGAATTTCAATAATTCTTTAAAAAATGAATTGCGGAATTTGTTTTGGAGAACTAGTTTAGCGTCCCACTCCAGGAGAGCGCGTCCCAATCAAAACGCTACATCAAAACACAGGTTCCCGACAGAAGCTTTGATAGCGTAGTACACTATGCTATATGAAGCGGAGTGTAGGATGCCTTGACGTCACTGTGGGGTCAGCCACGTTGATCAAGGCGTTCTTGTATAAAATATCTTATGGGAGAACCTGTACATGGCACGTGACGTCGTCGCGTCATGCTGGTAGTCATTCCTATAGTTGTTTTTGACGAGAAAAACAAATTTGCTGGCGCCGAATGTAGGTTCGAAAAGTTCAGCAACAAGGCCATCACAATGACCGCTGTTATGACGTCAGTGCAAGCCATGTATCTTAACAGAATCCTTGCTCGTACAAATACTCGCGCAGAAGCCTGCCCCGGCACCCCAAGTGATGGACATCCCAGGCACAAGTGTGACGAGCAAGAGCAAAGGGCTGCACAGATTTGCGAAGAAAACGACTTGCCTCCAGACTGCAGTGCCCCCCGCTGTGGCGAAGCTTTTCATCGCAACATGCGCCCCTCTTTGACATGGCGCGCATACAGCACCATGTCAGACGTATGAATTGCGCACGTTTCACCCGTTAAATGGGTCGTGCGGCTAAATTCCGCGATGAAACTATTGCACGTGACACCACGTAACGAGAGCGTGTGTGTCACTGCGCCAAAGAACCGACTGTCGTCTGCTGGGCAAGAGTCGTCTGCTGAGAAACCAAGTTCGGATGAACGTCCACCGCCTCAACATTCTGTCCGCTAGAGTAGCAAGCTCTTTGGGAACAGTTCATGAGACAACTATATACGCTCAATAGAACTGTTGCAAAATGTAGAGCGCCACGACGACAGGGGATTTTGGGAACCCTCGGTACATGCAGATCATGCGCTTTGCCGTTGCGCCTCCGGGACCGCGCCTGAGTCGCGGCAGCTACCGCCAGCAGCTGTCACAGCCATCCACCAAAATGTGGTTGGCGGTGTACCGTATCTGTGGCAGCGTAAATGCATCGCGACAGGTAAGGCCATTAGAAAGTTTTCGTAGACCGCGTTCCCCGCGACTGGGATCGAGCGGTTGGGGCGCGTTTTTGCCAACCGCTTCGAGAGTCGGGACCGAATTCTCCCAACTGCTTTCGCGAATCGCGAAGCCGCAACCAGTTGCAACGCGACGCTGACGTGGCGTCGGTGGCTTTTGAAACAAGATGGCATCTCTCGCTGCTGAGGTGTCCAAGGCGCTGCAGTCCTAGCGTTGCAGCAGACAAGTCAACGAAGAAACGTGATGTTGACGTCAGTCATTTGAATCCGCCGCGAAAATAATTGCAGGGGCACAGCATCCCCTAGGTCAGTGGTTCTGAAATCTGGGTCCGCGAAGCCCTGTCTCCCGACAATAAAAGTTGTCTTTTATCAGATTAAGAATAAACGTTCCAATTTTCGGGTACGTTTTTTCGTGTGTATATCAATAAGAGAAATCTACTTTATATACTAGCTCTTAGTTTTATTCATTTGTTAAATCACTGTCATAATTAACCTGTGCATTTCCCTTTACCTCACCACAAACGGTATCCTCCATCATCTCCGCCGATCCACTAGGGGTGCGCGAAATATCAGTGGTTGAGAAACACTGCCCTAAGTCAAGAGGTCAAGAGTATCGGGCTGCTACAGGCCTGCACATACAGGCAGACGAAAACGACAGGGAGATGATCCAAGTCTTGGGAGGGACGGCCTATCAAGTCGCGGCCCGGCTCATCGCTAGGATCTCCAACAGGAACTATGGGATGAACGAAGGCAACCTTATGCGCCCGTACAGGCCTTCGTGATGAGCCGGCCGGCGTACGGGGTTCTCTTCATGAGACTCGGCTAGGCCGAGAAGACCAAGCTAAATGCATAGTGCGGAAAACATAGGTGCCCTAGGGCTACAGGACTCGACATCAAACGAGAAGCTGCCGGCCCTGGGGTACACAATGCCATCGACGAGCTCATCGAGGCTCAAAGAACGGCCCAGCTGGAACGGCTCACGAGGAGCGCGACTGGCAGGCACATCCTCGAGAGCCTCGGCCTCCGGTACGAGAAGCAGCGAGGCGAGAAAGTGGACGTTCCCCTAAACGTCAGAGAGATGATGAAGATTCACACCCATCCCAAAGCACATGCATCCAGTGCACGACGCCAAGAGACGGGAGGCGAGGGCCAAGGCCTTGGGAACAAAGCTAAAAAAAAAAGAGGAGGGAGTCGCGTATGTCGACGCGGCCGAGTACAAGGAAAAAGGAGCCATGGCAGCGGCGGTGGTGAACAGTGGCGGACACCTCGTCGCGAGCTGCAGCGTGAAGATCGACGACCCGGAGACGCCGGAAGAGGTTTCAGTGGCGTTCGTGCTAAGCATCGCGTAGAGTCAGGACGATCGTGTGCGACTCGCAGAGCGCGCTCAGCAGCTTCGCCAGAGGGATAGTGTCGCCACTCGCCGGAGACTGCGCGTACTCAGAAGTGCAACGACCTTCGGTGAAAGAAAAAGAATGAGACTCGTGCGGACACCGGCACACGCGTCGCTTCTTGGCAACGAGGAGGCTCACGACGCGGCCCGAGGACTTACCGACCGGCCCGGCACAACGCCGGGAGCCCCCGTCGCGTCGTCGGGGAGAGACAGGCTGGTGACCTTTATGACCGAACCCCACTAGAGTGACAAACACAGGCAGCATGCTCGCGATGGTACCTTTGACAGGGGTTTAGTCGTTCGGTGCTCCTCAAATAAGCAGAAATGATTGCAAACCTGCCATATCACGGAAGACTCTTGTTTGGGGCTTGTCGCTGTTGTTTGTTTCTGTTTGTTGCTCTTGTGGGGCTCGAGCATTAGAGATGCTCTCGGCCACTACACGGACGGGAAGGTGACGTTTCCTCCCGCGCACCCCTTGCTGAACAAGAGACAGTCCTCGGCGTGGAGACGTCTGCGAACGAACTATCCGTGTCCGGCTTTACTGAATCGGAGTATCCGGGACAGGTACACGGACACCGGAAAACTATGCGGGCAGAGGGCGAACATAAGGCGCATGGTGCGCCAGTGTAGTACGATAAACAGGGGTGCGTGCGTGAAACATTACTGGGGCAGCTCAGAGATGAAGGGAGCTGGAATACCACCCTACTCAGCTCGGACCCTCGGGTCCAAGAAGATCCGACTGGCTGAGGAAGCCGCCGGGGTCCAGGGGATCCTGTCCGTCGTCTGAGGGGGGGGGGGGGGGGGGGGGATTCCGAGTCAAAAGGTCCGAGTCAAAAGATCCGTTCTTGGGCCTTTTGACTCCTTGGGCCTCTTGACTCTCTGCCCGATCACCGGGGAAGGGGGAAAGGGCTTTGAAGAAGAGCAGGAAAAGAAAGAAAGGCAAAACTACGATGAATGACGGCTTTCGGGTGGCAAGGAGGGGAGTGACGGTCACTGCACTGAAGCAGGGTGGGATCCCGCGTCTAATAACAAAGCGGCAAAGAAGAGGGAGATGAGAGAAGAGGATGCAGTGGCCTCGGGGACGACAGATTTTGGGATACTGAATGGCTGGCTGTGTCACGGCGCTTTGCGTTTTACAGTTTAATCGGATGGTGACCAACGCCATCTCTTCGTGCGGTATGCTTGACTAACGCAGGAATTTCCCGAGAGTTGTGCACGCTGCACGGCAGTGGGGACGAAAGGTGTTTCTCGAATTTAGAAATCAACGAACAGTTAATTGGTGACTGAATTACGAGGCACGTATAGACCAACACGCGGTGCTGACGTCCCGCCTTTGCGGTAGTGCTGCTATCGGCATTGCGCACGCGCAGACGGTCCGGGTGGTTATCATTTGAGCCAGTTCTCGTTTCGTCCTTCTCATTTGGCCTTTCTCAAAACAACCATTCTCAAAAATATCTTCTCTTGGACCTCACGCATTTGGCCCTTTCCCGTTTCGTCTTTCGCATTTCAACCCTCCTCATTTGAGTCCGTTCTCGTTTCGCCCTTCTTACTTGGCCCTTCTCAAAACAACCATTCTCAAAAAGAACTTCCCGTTTTGGACCGTCGCATTTGGCCCTTTCCCGTTTCGTCTTTCGCATTCCAACTCTCCTCATTTGGGCCCGTTCTCGCTTTGCCCTTCTCCCCTGGCCCTTTTCGAAACAGCAATTCTCAAAAATATCTCACTTTGACCCGTCGCACTTGACTCTTTTCATACCAAAATCGTTTTTAGGGTAATATTAATAAATACTTTGATATATTTTGTGCGTGTGTGTACCACACTACAGGCATACTTTTTCTGCTAAGGATTTTAGCAGTGAGTCGACGTCGTGAAAAGCTAATAGCTGACAATAAAACAGACCAATTATTTATCGCAGTCGGATCATATTCTGAAATTTCACGTTGTTTGAGGTCTCTCGACTTGGGACAATGCCACCACTTCTATAATGCAGTGATTCTCAAATGCGGGTCTGCGAAGGCATCCTAGGGGTCCGCGAAGCCCTGTCTCAACAGTCAAGCACGGCCAATATTAGTTGTCTTCCTTCACGTTGAGAAGAAACGTTCCAATTTTCGGGTGAGTACTCTCGTGTGTATGTCAATGAGACAAGTCTACTTCACACTAGCAATTAGTTATATTCATTTATTCATTATTATTTATTTATTTATTTATTTATTAATACTGCTCACCTCGTGGAGGCGATAGCAGGAGTAAAACTGTACATATTTGAAAAAAAGAAAAAAGTGCCGTTATACACAGTTCAAAATCTCGGCAGCGCATTGCTGCAACGCGACACAGACAAGCAAAGTGACTCGCTCATCCAATCCCATCGGAAAACACTCGCGAATATAGAATGCGTAATATACAATCAAGATGCAACTCACACGTACAACAACTATTTACTTTTCTAACCGATTTGGGAGAGGAATGAAGACAAGGTTGAACTATTCACAACGTCAGCTGGCAGGGAATTCCATTCTCTAACAGTGCGTGGAAAAAATGAATAATAAAATACATTGTTTTTAGCAGAAAATTCCCTTATTGACAGTTGATGGGATCGTCTTGTTAATCGTGGCTGAAAAAATGAGATATACTTGTTTTTGTTAATCTTTAGCTGGTCATTAATGATTAGATAGAAGAATTTTAATCGATCTCTGCGTCGTCTGTTTTCAAGACTCTCGAGGTTGGCATTTTGCAGGAGCTGGCTGGGAGACACAGACCAGCTATAGGAGTTGTAGATAAACCTTACCGCCCTCCTTTGTATTTTTTCCAGTTTATTTTTGTTTACTTCGGTGTGCGGATCCCAGACCACTCCGGCATATTCCAGAATAGGTCGCACGTAGGTCTGGAATGCAGTCAGCTTCGCTAAAACACTGGAGCGCCCCAGGGATCGTCTCAGGTACCCTAGCTTTTGGAAAGCACGTCTTGAGATGTAGTCAATGTGATCGTTCCATCGTAGATCCGATGTAATGATCACCCCTAGGTACTTAAATGATTCAACTTTTTGCAGAGGTACGCCGCCTATTGAGTAAGAAAAATGTGAAATGTTTTTTTTTCGTGTGATGTTCATAAATACTGTTTTTTTCGCGTTTAGAGTCATTTGCCACTTCGCGCACCATAAGTTAATTTTTGCCAGGGAGGCATCGATGAGAAGGTGGTCTTCAGGGCTAGAAATTTCAGTGTAAAGAACACAGTCGTCGGCGAAAAGGTTAATCTGGACTGGTATATCATCTAATATGTCATTAATGAATATCAAAAAAAGTAACGGTCCAAGAACGGATCCCTGAGGCACCCCAGAGTCAACGAAAACAGGTTCGGAAATCGATCCATCTATGACAACCCCCTGTCGACGAAGTGTTAAGTAGTCACTAATCCAATTTGTAATCATGTCGTTCCTTAAGATTGCTTTCAGTTTTATTAATAACTTCGGGTGGGATACTTGATCGAAAGCTTTTGAGAAGTCCAAGAAGACCACGTCCACCTGGCCACGACGGTTTAAGACTTCAGAAAAATAATGCGTGGTTTCAACCAACTGAGTGGAAGTAGACAAAGCTTTGCGGAAACCGTGTTGCCGAGGATGCAGTAAGTTACTTGATTCTAAAAAATGACAGATATGCGTAAATAATATATGTTCCAATACTTTCCCCGCAGTACACAACAGTGAAATTGGTCGGTAATTTGTCACAAGCTCACGATCTTCGGCCTTAAAAACAGGGATAACTTTTGCGTACTTCCACTCTGTGGGTACCCTGCCGCTTTCTAGAGACCTCCGAAAAATAACTGTAAGGTATTTTGCACACCATTCGGCATAACGGCGTAGAAAAGCGTTCGGAACGTTGTCTATTCCGGTAGATTTTTTAACGTCGAGATCGAGCAACAAAGAAAAGATTCCACCTTCACAGATTGTTAAGTCGTTCAACGGAGGGATATTCGTCGGCGCCTCAAAAGTGGGGTGCGTGTTATCATCTATTGTGAAGGTAGATTTAAAAAGAGATTGAAACAGTTTGCCAGTTTTGCTTTGTCACTCACATGCTCCCCGGCCACTTTAAGACTACTGATCGTCAGTTTACGAGGCGAGAGATACCTCCAAAATTTATCTGGTGATGTCAGCATAAAATTTGGCAGTGTTTCAGAATGGTATTTCTGTTTAGCCGCTTCAATGCTTTCTTTCAACTGCTGTCTGAGGTCGTCCAGATTACGGCTCCTGCCGTTGTTAGGGTGTCTCTTACAACTTTTCTTTACTCTGTTAATTTTACGTACCAAGTGGATAATGTCGCGAGTCATCCAGGGATTCTTTCTGTGCGTAGTTTTCTTAATTTTAGGCACATAATCTTTGATGCACCGTAGTACCAATGATTTAAAAAAAAGCCAGAGCTCATCCACATTGCATTGAGGAGAGTCGCTAATGGCTGAAAACTCACAGAAAGCCTCCTCCATTTCGTCGAGAATACAAACATCATTCGCCTGTGCAAAATCAGAGACATACACTGTTTTGCTCTGTTTCTCAGGTTCCGCAGCGATGGAAAGGGACAGGTGAACTGTTTTGTGGTCAGAAATCGCGTCCAGAGCGGAAATGACAGGGTCTTTCTGTGCTAGAGTGTTGCTGACGAATACTAAGTCTAACGTAGACCTGGCGGAACCACACACGCGAGTTTCACACTTCACTAAATTCATTCATTATCATGATCACCTATACCTTTCTATTCCACGCACCCCGAACGGGCTCCTCCATCATCTCCGCCTACAAGAGGTCCGCGAAACATCAATGTTTGAGAACCACTGGTATTATGTATGCTATTTCTGTTCCAACAAAGTTTCCAAATTAAATGTTCATCGTATTTTTTTTTTCTCGTTTGCTTAGAGGAAGGGAAGCAGGCGCCATTGTCCGATTCTCAGTGTGTACCTCTACACATAACATATATCTGATGGTATGTTGGGGGCCCAAGGAAGGTAAGGCGCATCAACAAAACCGCGAAGGCATAACCACGTTAGAAGCATGTCGAACTAGTGTCATTCGGTCGTAGCGCGAACGGGCGAAATGAGAATGGGCCCAGTAGCGAAAAACACGATTCGGATCTTATCAGAAGGTTCGAACGAGAAGGACCAAATGAGAGTGGGACGAAATGTGCAAGGTTCAAATGCGAATGGGACGTTTTGAGATACACCCGACGGTCCACTTGACGCGCTCCCTGCGCACGTGCAGTGCCCCCACCTCGTGCGGAGGACGGTCCACTTGACGCGCTTCCTGCGCACGTGCAGTGACCCCACCTCATGCGGAAACTGCGCCTTTTCCCACACCTTGTGAGGGCTTGTATGGAAACAGCGCGTTGGCCTATCCGCAGCATGAGCTCAACCGGGAGGAAGGGTTATGTGGATCATTTAGACAGTGTAATGTTTGGCAGTCATCCAGAGGGTCAACATGTCGAAGTATCTTGCCGGCCAGTGCAGCATGACTGCTGACTGGCACCACGCTATACGGAGAACCAGAATCGGCTTACGTTCGTTTAATCGCTACTGCGTGGTGCACCTAAAGACGCCAGGCTATAATCCGTTTTACCTAAGGATGGGCCGCAGCCTATGCTCGAAGCCGAGAGCGCGACGCCTTGAACAACTTTGTGTTCGAGGCATTTCAGAGTTGGAGAAGGACCCTAGTACCACTTGTCTAGCAGCGCATGCACACGCTTCACTGGCTCGTGTTCAAGTTGAGCAGCATTGATCAAAAGCCATGCACAGTTTTATTAGTCTTTCCATGTATCGCGATAGTACCGATACATATATATATATATAACAGCGGGTGGCCGAAGGTGTGGGTATATAACTGAGAAGAAAAAACCCTTAGTGAAAACAGCAACAACGGACGATTTATTCTTCGACGTTTCGGCCGGAGTCCGGCCTCCGACAGGAAGCTTCCTGACGAAGGCCGGACTGCGGCCGAAACGTCGAAGAATAAATCATCCGTTGTTGCTGTTTTCACCAGGGGATTTTTTCTTTTCAGTTTAATAAATAAATAAATAAATAAATAAATATATATATATATATATATATAATATTTTTTGCGTAATCACGGAAGTTCTATATTACTTATCCTTTTAATGTACGGCACCTAGCGGATTTTGTTGGTGCAAACTGAATTATTTTATTGGCACGTAATACAGCTGAGAAAAAAACCCATTGTACTTTCCACATTTTCGCGACATACTTTGAGCCTTGCATCCCATGATCCATTACAGCAAGCGCTTGTCAAATGCTACTTTAAATTTCGTTATATCTTGTGTCGAACCTAAACGTTTATCAAAAAGGAAAAATTTACCATAATATCAACCCGCCTTTAAAAATTACATATATTTTAAATTACTATTTTGAATTATTTTTTGTCATTTGCCTTCCCATTGGCCAAGTTCGATATCTGACCTGCACGAAAAGAACCGGTGAATTATCGGGAGTTCCTCTCTTCGAAGTGGCCATCTAAGGCGCATCCTAAAGGAGCCTTGAAACGATTTCTCTACTTGTGCTAAATACTGGTTAGAATAACTCCCTAACGTTAATCACTGAATAAACTTGCATTAGTTTTTCTTTCTAAGCACAGTCGCCAAATAAATTTGAGAAATATAAGCATCGTTCATCCTTTCAACTCGGAGCCAGGACAAGCGACCACGTGGCCCGGCGCCTATCCTATACCTTTAACGTTAATCATACCCACGTGCTTGGTTTGACAAAGTAGAGAACGCGTGCTGAGCTCAGACATTACAAGAGTTGCGCTATTCTCATCACCGCAGGGGTTGGACACGAGCCACTACCCGAGTGTCCGCCGTGGCATTGACTGTTACGAGCTGAAGGCGAGTGCTCACGTAGCTCCAGTGGCGGATCCAAGGGGGGGGGGGGGGTGGTGGGGGCGATCGCCCCCCCCAAATGCCTCGCCAGGCAACCCTCCCCCCCCCCCCCCTCCGGGGTCCTTCGTCAGCGCGAAGGAAAAACATAAGCAATCGACGCGAGGGACAAAAGATCAAAACAGCGGTGGGTGGACGCGCCTGCTGGGTACTTCCTAGGTGGGGTTTATCTCCGTCAAGGTCGCGGTACGTCTTCCCTACAGGGACGGCGCCAGGAGTTTCGAAGTGGAGAGACAGTGGGGAGGCGCACCAAATATCAGGGTCCTCCACTGCAGGTACTCTTCCAAACAAGGCCAGCACGTCGAGCACACGTGGGGAAAATACCTTCAACATATCTAGTCCCCTTTCTCTCTCTCTGTCTGTCTCCCTCTCTCTCTTTAAGGGTTGTCTGTGAAAAATGTGTGCCGTGAAAGCTCCCAAACGCAGACGCCAAGCAGCCTTCCTCAAGGGTACGGATTATCCTCCCTCTCTAGCGGCCGCCTTTTCATCACTTTTCGTTTGATGATTTCTTCGTGGTTCTGGGCTTGTCTTTTGGCATCTCTTTTGCCACGTGCGGAGGGGACGTACCAGGAGGGGACGTTCCAGGGGGGAAGGGGGGGGATGCAGCTTATACAACCAGGTGACCAATTGCTTTTCTTCTCAACTGAGAGAGGAAGCAAATGCTTTGGGTACAGTGTAGTCAGTGTCTGAGCTTCTCCTGAAGACGCTCCGGACTTCCCCACGACCTTGGCTTAAACATAAGCCCGCTTTCGTCCTCGCCTCCATCCCTCACTGAGGATCAGCGCCGCAGCGTGGAATACAGAAAGAAGCCGACGAGCGCCAGAAGGGGGAGATGTTTCCTCTAGGGTGCCTTCATGTGCACATGAAGGCTCCCTAGTTTCTTCTAACGGGCTTCATACTGCCTGCGGTACGACTTCTCGTGGCGGGAAGCTAATAAAAGAAAGATAAACAGTACGAGCACTCTAAAGGCTGGAGGCTGCTTACCCGGGGTCCTCAAGCCGACGCCGTAGGCATTTATTTGTATACAATGCCGTTTCAACTTAGGTTGGCGGGACATATTTTAGGAAAGGCGCTACTCCTTGTCTCCCCTTGGAGTTGTCTTTACTTTTCGAGTTAAACGCGGCTTCTGTGGATTGACGGCAGAGCTTTCGCGGGGGTTTGCAGGAGCGAATATGTGTGTGTCGAACGGATCAGAGGCGGGGCTTGCTGGTTTGCAACTGCGGCTTCGAATTCCCTACCTAGGGACTTGGGGAAAGCGAGCCCTTTCAAAAATGCGACTATACATAAATTAAATAGACAGCAGCGTTGCCAGATGGTGAAATTCGGCAGCAGATTTAGAAAATCTGGTGAAATTGGGGGGCTACTGGTGTTGATGTACCGGAACGGCTACACCAGACAATATCTAGTGAAAACTGGTGAAAAATCTTGAGAAATAACTTGTCACTGGTATTAATCAAATTTACCCCGTTTTGTTAGCCTTTTGTTAGTGTATTTATGTAACCTATTTGTTTATGTTTCATATTGTTATGGATATCAGCGATGGATGTGCTTTATGCGCTTTATGTGTCAAGGGTGTCAAGAGATAGTCCGTGCCAGTGTGACATTGACTTTGTGTGAAGTTAAGTGTTATGTGACTGGATGTCATGCTTATCAGGGTTTTTTTTCTTAAAGCTTGACTTCAAAAGCTGTTATGAACTGAACTTTATCACGGTGTTGTATTTCTACTTCGTGCTTTTGCGTTTCTTTTTCTTACTGCTGTGCAGAGAACGTCTGCTTAATTAATTGCGAGCATCTTTAGGTGCAACATTATATGGTCTTTCTTACGTGTCGGTGGCCTTCATTAATTTGAATTTTCCGTCTAAGGACTAGCCAGCACCAGCATCTCATAACATGGTATATCAAAAAGTAACAATGCTGATAATGCGCCACATGTCTGTTTTCTTTCTTTTTTATTGTGCTGCGATGCCTTATATTAGTGAACCACCTAAAAGCTATCCCTTTGCGAGTGCATGCGTAAAAAAGCTGAAGGACTTGGAAATACGTAATAGACGCGATATTTTAGTGCTGGTGAAATCTGGTGAACTTTCGGCCAGAATTTGGTGCCGAAGCATCTTTCCAATCTAGCAACGCTGATAGACAGTGCCTGTGCCCGTTCGAGTGAACACCGACTTCCAAACATCCATGCTGCAGTCGTGATCGGCCTTTAGCCCAGTTGAGATTCGCCGACCGGACAACCGCTCTGCCCCATCATATCTCTGCCCCTGTCCTCTCGACCCTGACGAATGAGCTAACTACCCAGAAACAAGTAAGTGTTCCTTTCATACAAAAAAAATATCCAGACGAAGTGCAATTGAATATAATTTGGAAGGATCCATTGCTGGTTTAAGGTCTTGCCTAAGTATAAAAGTTATAGTTGCCGAACTGCAACATCCTTTCAAAAATATTCAACAATCATTCGCTTTCGTTCTCTCGAGTTGCATCCAGAACACGTGAAAACAAGAGGATGGGTTGGCAATGCCGCATGTGCTGCGCTCTGGACATTCCAAATATACGGCGAACAACCGACGAACTTGCCTGGCAGCGTTCGTTTCGCTCGCTGCGTCAACAGTGTTTTGACGCCGCGAGCAGCGTCGAAGCCGGGTTTACTACGGTTGATAGAATGCCATTTCGTCGAAGCACCGTTTAGAGAACGGGCACATTTTATCGAAGCACAGTTTAGAGAAAGCAGAGCCTCAGTTTAGAGAAATGCCGTTTATTGAAAAGGGCACGCTATTTAAGAAAGGGTTTTCTACTTTTCGCGAGTATCCCTGGTGCGCGTGTTAACCCAAGCCCCCCGCTGCGCTCCCGCCGCTTCGCCGGCGGCAGTCTGCTGCGGCGGCTCATTACAAAAATATTAAAGGTCCGTTCACACTTTTGCAACCGAGTACGACCGAGAGAGACCGGACCAGTTTTTAAGCCTCTTGCGATCTCTTAGGACCAGCTCCGCTGTAGCGCATCCGGCCCTAAGAGGTCGCAAGGAGCTTAAAAACCGGTCTGGTCTCTCTCAGTCGTACTCGGTTGCAAGAGTGTGAACTGACTTATCCGCACACGCCGCTTCGCGGCGGCCGAATTCGCTAAAAGGAGGCTCATCGCCATTTTCTCTAAACTGGGTTTCTCGATAATGGCATTCGATAAGCTGGGGTCGGTAAAACGGCGTTCGCTAAAACAAGCTTCTCTAAACCGCATGACTCCCGTCGAAGCCCCCAGGCCATTTTTGTCGCTTGTTTGCAACGTACTCGCTCCATTGAAGCAACCGGCGACAATGAAAAGTATGTTTTAAAACAACGTTCTGCATTTTAGCACTGAATATAAAGTACTAACTACTATGCCAAGCTTATAATCTCAAAGAACAGCC